>NC_135092.1:5866666-6170208 GCF_051107435.1 Chaetodon auriga | reverse complement strand
ATCTACATTTGTTCATTTTTACATATACAAATCCAAGCTTGTAAAGTTGAGCATGAATCAGTCTTAGATGTGCAGTTGTCTCTCAGACAGAAGCAAATAATAAATCAAAGAAACTGACCATGGGACGTGGGAGTGCTACGAGAGGTTCCAGTGGGTTTCAAACAGTTGTAAATCCATGTTTTAACACAGAGAGAACAAACAAAAGGTTTACGTTTCACTACTTTCTGTTTTAGTGCATAAGGTCTCACAGTGGGGAGGTAACACGTTGAGGAGAATCCTGAACGAAGTCCACAGTAGAAGTAATACCTTGTAAATTTGAGTATCACGTGTCCACACTCAAGGTTGGGGTGTATGAGAAAGGAGAAGGGCTCAGAGATCAGTTGGTAGTTTGTTTTAGTCTATCTAAAAGAGTTGTGCCATTTAAATCAACAGACGCTTGAAGTTCTTCCCCTCACGTCATCCTCGGACTCTTCTTCTCTTGCTGCTGCCCTCACCATCGTCCTCTCTCCTCCTCCGTTCAGCTATAGCGCCACGTTGAACTCGGTCACCAGGAAGTCCACGTGGTCCCTCTCTTTGGTCTTGAAGGCCTCAGCGATGAGGCGTGCGGCGTCCCTGTGCTCGCGGCCCCTCAGGGAAATCCCGTTTACCTCCAGGATCACCTGACCCACTTTCAGCTGGCCGCAGTTGTGAGCTGAACCACCCCTCTGAGGGAGAGAGACACAGAAAGATGTATGTGGATTTTAAAAACACTTGAATTTGGAGTAAGAACCAATAAGAAACAATAATGTCAGAGCCACTCGTACAAATAGATTTGTTAATAAGCTGCATGCATCAGTGATTTACTTGCTGGATTCAACAATTTCCCCAAATTTAAAAACTTCACTGAGGCACAAGCAAGATTCATGGGTGGTTCAGTCCTGCACAAGCCAAGTGCAGATAAACTGCCTTTACCTGAACTGTGGAAAGAATCATAATGCCTTGCTCTGAATAAATTTGGATACATTTGGAGTTTATGAGTGTGCTCACATCTGTACTTTGGTTTATTTGGTCCATATCAGGAAAAGAAAGAGAGAAAAGTTACATTTTAGTTCTAGTCTGCTTGTGTTCACCTCATTATTACAAACAACCCACAGCTGAAAACATGAGGCTGTATGGACTGACAGGTACCTCATCGGTTGACAGTCCTGGTCATTCTACATTATCAGTGCTACATGGAGGGAAGCATGTTTTGATTTCGGTGACTGACAGCAGGTCACGTAGCAAATCACTGTGCCTTCTGTTTTTATGTATTTTCTCTGCTGTTAGAAGGAGCTTGCGAAGAAATATCTTAGCATGAGTCAGCAGTATAAGTGGACCTCATAAATATGGACAGACAGAAGCGAGACAAAAAAGACGTGTTTGTCTCTTTTCACTCACTTTTATTGGCCAGCTAAAGTTAGACAAAGCAGGACACAAGCTCATCACACCTCTGTTGTTACTCCTTTTTACTTTCTAACGCATCAGGAAAAAGCAGTGCTTGTGTGGTGACATACATTTGTTTTATGATGTTTCCAGACCTACAGAACAGAGTTCGCGATCAGCAGTCTCGATCGGGCTGCTCAGTCTGCAGCACAGTTTGATTCAACCAAAGAATTTGGTTAGGTGTGAAAGCAGCAAAAATCTGTAATGTTTGTGTCTGCTGATTTTTGACAGCTGGACTTGAAATTCTGCAGTGTGAAGTTATTCATTTATTTTTTCTCTTGGGTGCTTTTTTGTGAATGAGACTTGCCTAAAAATGAAGCAGGGCAGGCAGTCTTACAGTATATAGCAAGTTGGGGCAGTGTATCTATTAATGATCATGATCATAAAGGTGCATTTGCTCATGAATAAGACATCAAGCTGAAATGAACAATTTTCTAAATCTGACATGGAACATTTGTACAAGCAAGGCTCACAGAAAAGGTACAGTTTTAGGATAAGAATACAAAAATGCTCTTGACTGAGCCCCAGCAGGTCTGCTGTACGACTGATTCATAGCCTAATACACAAAATGTCATGCTCAATATAAAAATGACAGCCCAGCATTGCTTTCTCATTTACCGCATGAAAAACAACACAAAACACCTCCTTCCTCGTTTTGTACCGCATCGGGACAATGTAAAAACAAAGAGACAATATGGAAAAAGCAGGGATATATATCATTTCTTGAAAAAAACAGTTCTTCTGTCTGTGACTGAATGTAATCAAGGCAAAAATTTCAAGGGTGACAACGATCCTCCCATCAAAAATCTAACTACATTCCAGGTCCAGGGTTATCCTGCCAAAACAGGTCCACTTGTGTCTGTAGCTCAGAGGCCCTACAAAGAGTTTTCACAGGAGTCTGAGATCTTTACTTTTGTTCTATTGCCTGCAAATAAACAAAATCCTCTCAGTGCCCAGGCTAAAATTTAAACATCCTCCCATAAATGTGACAGGTACTTCATTTGCATACAGGAACAGAGCTGCCCTGTCAAAAAAAAAACAAACACATTCCCAGCCACCACAGCCACATAAATATAGAGCCCCCCCCCCCGCAGTCTGTTCCTCAGAGCAGACAGTGAAGGCTCAGCGGTGAATGTATGCAGACTCACACCTTTAGAAAGAAGTGTGTGATCAACAAAATAGAACGCTTTCTCCTGACTGAACACCTTGATTAGAAAAATGTCGTCTGTTCCTGACACTATGAGACATGCACAGGACACAGGATGAAATTCACAAACCACACAAGGACCCGTGTTCCATTTCTTGACTAAGTCTCAGGTCCTCGGCAGTGAAATCAGGAGACTCTGAAAAAACCAGCAGATCGCTGCCCAACAGGTCCCACAAGCATCAGCAAAACTTTGGAATGCCATCAATTTCAGTATCCTTGGCCACAGGCTGAATTGCTGACCAGAGGTGGTTAGCTGTTTGAAGTAATCATCTAAAGCCCCTCTCTGCTCTGGAGTCCTCAGAATGCTTGATGCCACTCGATGCTTCTCTGAAGCAAACCTGACTGAAAAGTCATATTTGTTCACCTTATCTGCTTCTCCTCTGAGGTCACATACCCAGAGGATAGACAGACGTGATGAAGACATGACTGCTGTTCTTTCCCTCTCTCCGGTCTAAAATGGAAATCAGCAGCAGCCTCCCCATTTTTAATCACAATCCCGACTGCTCAGAACAGCTTTTGTCTAAATGACTTTCATTATACATGGATGTCTCTGCTGTAGATGATTTATGTCCATTACCAGCATTAAGTGCCAATGCAAGACGCAGCGTGTTCTTTATGCTGAGAGGCAAAATGTAATGACCTCCGAACGCCTTTTACGACACACTCTTGCACTACTGCATGGCAAACATCTGGAATCAGCTTGGGCAAGCATTTTGCTTCACAAACACTGGAAGTCCGCTGCAGGTGAGCTGACGAGTGTGGTTGATTGGTTGAGCTGTCCCTGACCCAATCACTTTCTCTTCTACCTACTTCCAAAACACACCAGCAACAAAAGAAGCCACCATATTTCCAAAATATGAAAAAAACGACATGGATAGTTTCAGCCTGTGGACCTTTTTGCAGCTGCCCAGCACCAAACAGCAGAGAAAAAACTAGCTGGTGAAGAAAGTGAAGCATTTGGCAGCTACAAAGCCTGATACTTGTTTGGTGATGACCAAAGCAGAGTTAGACGGAGAGTTAAAGAACCGGAGAGTTAAAGAACCAATATGTAGGATTCAGTCATATCTAAAAGTGATGTTGCAGACAACATGGACACTCCCTTTCCAAACGTGTAGGAGCACCTATAGGGGCCGCGAAAATTGTGAAACTCTCTCGAGCCAGTGTTTGGTTTGTCCATTCTGAGTCTGAGGCTTATTCTAATTTAACAAAAACATAATGATTCTTATGTTCAGCTGATTCTACACTGATGAAAACCAAACTATGAATATTATATTCCATTTCTATCAATAGATCCCCTCAATATTTCACACTGGTCCTTTAATATTGGACTTTCATTCATGAGGTAGACTCAAACCCAACTCTAAATGAATGACAATGTTGCTCTGCCTCTGCTGAATGCCTTTTTTCTCACATGGTAGCAAGAACAGGTTTATAAAGCAATAAAATGTCAGAGCAAAGTCTGTCACCTTGCTGTGGACTTCTTCTGCCACCAGTAGTAGCCATAAAAATACACAGATGCTGCTTGACACTTCATCTAAATTTCAAATCTAACAACAAACCTAAATCACGGGTTCCACTTTCTTGCGGTCTTATCACCAAATAAGACACAGACTCATGTTTTCCTTTGTGTCAGTTCCATGTTCTCGTCCTCCTGACTGAGAGCTGACCTCATTACGAGCAACTCTGATGGTTAAAAACACCAGCGGTACCTTCCACACCAGGTCTGCATCGTCACATATCTTATTTACTGAGCCTACAACAATTACCCTGAGCTAGCGGAGCAGTCGGCCGTCGTGATGGGAAGATGGCAGTGATAAGGTGCTGTCACTTCAGGAGGGGTGATGAGGACTGATAACGACCTGCCGGCCCTGCAGCAGCTTACTCATCTCTACTCCATCCTCAGCAGGTGTGATTGAGGCGACCTGAGGCGAGGGCCCTTGTGCCCACAGAGATAGGAAATACAGAAGCCAGAGGTTTGCTGTATTACGACTCCGCTGTGCTTACTTCCAATATTGCAGAGAAACGCTATTGTTAGGGGCACTGGCTTTGATGTGATGCCATCATGTCCCTCAGACAGAACCGATGCCCATCGGAAAGCCTGGAACAAAATGAATCGTTTTTTTTTTTTTTTCCTTCAAAGCAAATTTATCATTCTGATGCTTGGTCCAGACTGGGGGAAGAACTTAAGTTGTGTGCCTTGCTCAAGGGCCTAATAACATTGAGTTAGCTACCCCCAGTGACAAACCAAAGTTTACACAGCTCACTTTTCCACCTTGAAAACTGAATGTGCAGAAAGACCTCCACCATTTCTGTAACAAGTGACCTCGAGGCTGCCAAGTTATTAATGTGTCTAAATAACTGTGAAGCCACAGCGTTATTGTTCAGGGATGTAGCAGTGGTGTCGTGTAACTTGTGGCTTTGTCGGGCTTGTGATCAATTGGGTTTGCACCTCAGCGAGTCAAAAGTTGAAGGATGAAGTCTATGCAATTCCAAAAATGCAGAGCGGTATATAATAATTTTAACCTTTTAACTGTAAATTTTAATCTACTTACCTGAATGGTTTGAATCAACTGCAGCTTTTTTGAACTGGGTTAATCGAATGAATTTTCACTTTTTCATTAGTCTCCCAGTCAGTTGAGAGTTTGGTTTGGGATTGAACCATTTCTGTGGCGTCATTTCTTAGGCGTAACCTTCTTGCTCTGTGTGCTTTTGTTGCAGACAATCTGGACTTAAATGAGCTTTTTCTCTTTAACTGATGAATTCTCCAGAAAAGCTGAGTTTGAAGAGGCTATCCTAAACACTGCTACTAACATTACGCTGTCTTTGCCGATACTACTAAGTGCTATAATACCACAGATGCTTTTAGAATATTTTTTCATATTCTATCGCTAATTTTGCATTTTCTAGTTATGCCTCTTGACTTGCAGTACTTTCCTTTTCTCTTCCTATGTTTTGACAAGAAAAGACAAATTCATTGCATGTGAAAACCTGCTTGGGAATAAATATGATTCTGATTCAATGTTTTTCTTTCTGATCCTTATGTTTGTGATATTTCCTCTTAATATACGAGCTGGTGCTTTTTTATGTTTGAGTGAATGGAACTGAAGAACAGCTATGGAACATATAATGAGGAAGCAGCTCTGACATGAAATCAGGCAAGCTGTCTTCTCGCTTCAGGAGACAAAAACAGAAACATCAGATAAAAAGAGTTTAAAAGGAAGAGAACGTGATGTCCCATCTTCTGACATTTGTTTGGGGATTTGTATCAGTGCAGATGGGAGCAACTGCAGTTTGGGAATAAAGACATTTGTTTAGTTGGTCCAAATGCAGGCCTTCCCACAACAACCTTCTCTCCACCTACACAGCCACCAAACCCCCAAATACTGCATCCACCCACCCACACCAGACCTCCACTTCCTCATTTGTACAAATCCTCCACAGTCCTCCCCTCCATATTAACACCACTCTCACTTCTTTTGCATCCTTCACCCACACACTTGCCGTCCTTTCTTCCAGTGCACTCTTTGATTTTGAATGTGCTGATTTCCAATCCTTTTATCCCTCCCCTCGCAATCAGCAACCCTTTTTTCATTTCAATCACCACCTCTGCGGAGTGGGAGTCTGAGAGACAGCTTTGAATGGGGTGTGGACTGTATCTGTAGCTCACCGCTCTGATCTTTAAATTGTACTGCCCTGGTTCTCTGTGATTAGTAAATGATTAGTGCTACAACTAGTGCTGAGCTAATACAAGGCTTTGTTGACTTGCAAATTACCATGGCAGACAGATATATGTGCACCCAGTCACAGTAATAGCTTTCTCCTGAGATGACAAGGTGACTCATTTCTGGTTAGTCTGTCAATATCTGGATTTCACGCTGCATAGTCAGGTGGTCTGAATTTCCAGTACTTTTGGCTGGACTGCAGCAAAGCATGACCAGCCCTGTAAACGAAAGTCTATCCCTGACTTAATGAGTGAGTGAGTGAGTTACAACATTGGTTAGTGCATTTTCAATATGAGTAGGCACCAACATTCCTCAGTTACATCCTCAGGATGTTTTTGTAACAAAACCGTCGTCAAGGGGGCTTTTACAGCAGTTCCACTCACTGACTGCCACTCATTCTTAATCTGTGTCGCGCTAAGAACAGAATTAATATCATGCTGGTCTTGGAGACTACTATCTGAAGACCTAAGGTTTGTGCTTTTGAAACTGTAACCAGATGTTGAATAGTTATTATTGCTAACTTGACCACAGAATGATAAGGTCGTCTTTTCAGGCTTTGGCGATGCAAAACGTGACACAGACCTGATGGACTGCTGTGGACAAACAGCCATATTTCAGCTTTGGTGTGAAACTGGGTTGCAGGAATTCACATGAAAGACACTACCACTGACTATCCACTAACATTTTGGCCATGCTATGGCACACATGGTCCAGCCATAATCTAGGTTTTGACCTAGTCTTGTTCAGTGCAGGCTGCAACTGCTTGAGATGTAACGTGTGCAGCACTATTCAGCCTCATCAACAAAATAAAAAATTACTTATCTGAATGAATTCTTTAGCTATTATGTAAAAGGCACTATACAATCTCCCATAGGTGTTGCTGCTGACACTGTTTTTTGTCCTTTTGACCAACATCATACCAGCTGCCTCATACTTAAAAAGTACTGCAGTGAATTGGCAGTTTCCAGGCAGTGAAGACTTCTCATGGAGGCCATTAATGTTGTAATCATCTTTGTGAGCGCCAAAATGATGACAAAATTAGCAGGAATCTCAGTGTGAGTTCAGCTGCAGTGTGAATCCTTCTAAAGCCTTAAAGGAAATCAAATCCCACCTGGAGGGCGTGCGCATCATACCATTGTAGAGAATCCAAGAAAGCACCCTGGATATAAAAGAAACAGCTGACAATACCAGGAGAATACTCACCAAAATGGAGCCGACTGCATGTTAATAAGGATACCGCACTGAGTTGAGGTGAGCCTCGTGAGGGTTTTATTCTAAACAGGTTTTTTCTTCCTGACTCACCTGTATTGTGACAATTCGTGGCAGTGGCTGGCGAGTGTTAGCTCCACCTTCAATGGCAATACCCAGGGTGCTGGCACTCTTTGCCACCCTCACTAGTGTAGAGGTGGGCTCCAACAGTCCAGGCTAAAGTAAGGGGGGGAGCGAGAGGAGCACAAGTTATAATGTAAGAAGAATATTATGTATGCATATTTATAAAGCTGAATATATTATAACAGTACACATCCTCCTTCCCTTCGTGCCACTGTGCATACATATATTTTTCTGCCTTTGTTTATCCAAGGAAGGGCTTGGTTTTTTCCGAGCACACGAGCTCAAGAGTCCTCCCAGTGGATTTACACATTCATAAAGGTCAGGATATATTAAAATGTACATATTCAATCTTGGGGTTTTTGTCTGTGTGTCAATCTGGATGTTCCTGGGGTTTTATGTCCATATTCCAAGAGAGATACCAGTGGTGGTCCAGTGAATGCATTCAATATTCCTGAAGTGTGGCCAGTTTCCTTTATTGTTGCATGCCGCACGCCCTGCCTCTGTGCCCCATGTCAACACAAGTCAATAACAAATATAGGCAAAATAATAATCTGAAAGACTGTCTTCAAGATTTTTTTGGCAAGAGAAATATCCCAAAACAACCAGACAGACCAACACACGTATATTAACACTTTCTATGGACCACATGTTAGCAAACATCCAGCAGACCCAGAATAACATCAGCATTCATTAGGAGATGTGTTTGTGTATGTATTTACTCTCCTTTTAACTCTGGTTTGGTCTCCATCAACTCCTGAGAAAACATCTGGCAGTGAACTTTCTACCTGTTGTTTATTCTGGGCAGACAGTGTACCTATCAGGGCTTGTTTGCTGGAAGCAGTCAGATCAGTACTATGCAGTAAATGAAAAGCCCCAGATGTTAATTCTTTGCAAATCTGTCACCATTAATGGCCCTTTTCACACACAGTCATATGGTTCACTGTTAATCTAGAAAGCTTTGATTAGAGAAGCTTCAGTTATTTTGTTCACATTCAATAACAACACATCTCTAAACCTCTGACATGCTGCCAAAGCCTCATGTGAGTTGGAGTTGTTGAATGCCAACAAAATATCCTTTGTTAAAATAAGTTGTTCCAAATTAATTATCCAGTGCAATAACAGGCACCTGTTTATTCAAGAATAAGGACAGAAAACCACCAGAAAACCACTCACTCGACCACAGGCCATACAACCTAGTGGGACAGAGGCTAGCGAGCAGAGGCGGCTGAACTTAAGTTCTTTATTTAAGACAAAACTCGGTTAGCTCACATGCACATAAGCCTTCTCTGGAACATCATATGTGGTTTGCAATGCTGCAAGTCTTTAGTGACTCACACATGCCCAGAGTTCTGCACCCATTAACCTGGTCCACAGAGATGAGGAGACTATAACAAGGCTTAAACAAATGTCTTCTTTAAATTCTTTTTGGGATGTTTTTACAAGCACATAGTTTCTCTCTCTTGGTAAATGCTTTGCTTCTTCACAATAAAATGCAGCAAGTTGTTTCAGCTTTGGCATTTTCAGGCTAATAATTCCTGTCTAAAACAGACATTACATCTAACAGGCCTCTCATCATAAATAATCAGGCCGCTCCCATCCTTACTTGTTATTCCTTCGATCAATCAATAAGAACGCGAGAGCGGTTTGAGAGTTTCATTACGCTACACTGCAGTGAGCGATGAAATAAATGATGGAGCATGTGAGTGAATGAATGACATGAGTGGGAAATAAACAAATGAGTGAAACAAACTGTGTGAGCAAACAGAGGGAGGAGAGAAGAGATCACGGTTAGGATTGAGAGCAGATTCTGCAGGAGAATTAGCAATAAAGCACATCGATTCATCATTGGTTGACATGTTTTTCAGCTGAGACAAACACACGTTGGTACTTCTATACTTGTGAGGACCCACAGTGCAGTAAGACATTCTCTACCCCCTAACTAACCTTAACCCTAAAGCTGAGTACTAACCCTCAAACAGCCCTTCCAAGAAGTGAAGATCTAATAAATTGTCCTCACTTTCCAAATACGTCCTTACTTTCCAAAAACTTTCAAAAAAAAAAGGTCTTCAACTCTCAAAAATGTCCTCACTTTCCAAAGGTTGCACTTAATTTCCCAGACGTCCTCACTTTCCAAAATGTCACTTTTAAAAAAAAGTCTGACCCATGTCCTCACCTCACCTTCCAAACACCAAGAATCTCACTCCAGCTGGTCCTCACAAAGACAGAAAGACCCCGGCACACACCTAGATGAACTGAATACATTTCTCATTCCTCAGAGTTTAACAATGAATCAGCTCATCCGCCCTCGTTTGGCTCACAGCTGTTCTGAATCACACCCTCACCGGTTTGGAGGGGTTGTCCCCCCCGCCCCCCTGGGTGTCTTGGGGGTGGCGTGTGCGTGAGGAATGGGGGCAGCTGTCTTTGCTGATGTGTCCTGACTCAGCTATGTCCACCCCGCTGTCCTCACTGAGGGTCTGGCCGCTGTCTGACAGCTGAGACAGGGCACCACCTGAGAGTAAACAGGCACACATGACATGATGGCGGAAATCTCAATCCAATTGTGTGAAAGCATCCATTTATGTTGGTTTTACTCTTTTACTATTGAAACAAACAGTGAGATCCTTCTTAGTTTAAGATGCTGTCACGTTAAACTGCACTGCAAAAAATAAAAAAAAATCAGATTTTTAGACTGTTTCTGAAAAAGATCTGCTTTTAAGATTGAGCATTTAATACAAGATTAAAAGCTCATTATGATTAGTGATGATTTGCATGCTGTGGCAATTGTACACAGTGTTCTGGGTAACTGCTCATTTAAGCATATTAAACTCAAGTAAATGCTTATTTGGAAAGATTCTCCAGATGATATTTATAAACATGTTCTTCATAACTGGCATTTTATTGCAGATACTGACAATTATCAAGCCTCAGAATCTGTGCAGTATCAGTAAATGTTTCTCTATAGTCACTACAAATGCTTAACAGTCAGGTGAGAAGTACTATGTTTTGCATTTCAAAGCACTTATCTATGAACATCTACAGGCAATGAACACATTTAGAATATATGCAGCTCCAATGAGTTAGTGTGCCTCTTTCATTGGAGTTATTTGACTACCAAGTGGTGATTGAGGATAATCTTGCACTTCAGTATCGATACAGGTACCAGGTATAATTTCTTTTTCTTACACTGGGTAGATTACAAACTCTTTGATCACAATTTCAAATAATAATTAGTTGCAACCCTGCGTGTACATGTCATTGTACATGTTCCTCACCTCGAGCTTGGGGCAGCGGCCGCACCTCGTTGACGTCAGGCTCTGCGTTGGGCCTGTGAACCTCCACTGTAACAAACTGTTGTTTAGAGCCAGGAGGGGAGGCGGAGGAGGCTTTGGTCATGGACACTGGCTTAAGGGGCAGAGAAGGGGGCGGAGGAGGAGCGGGGAGTGGAGGTGGAGGTGGAGGTGAAGGGGATGGGGCAGCAGGTTTAGTGCCCCTGCTGGGGGACTGGACCCTGGGGAAAGGGCCAATGTTGTGTTGGGTGACCATGGACAACTGAGCAGCTGATATTTGGTCTTTCTTGGAAGGATCTCTCTTTTTGATGGCCGCGTAGTCCCGTGACGGGTCCCTGGGATGTTCTCGGTTGTTGCGCAGTGAGGGCGAGGCGGGGGTATGTCCTGGTTCTTTGCCGTGGTTGCGAGAGGTGGGGGCTGTGAAGTACAAGCCTGAGTGGGAGGATTCGGACGAGGGGCATTTGTTGAGCTGATCTCGTCTACTTGGGCGCCTCTGCACCCCTGGTGGGGGTGGAGGCTTGAAGGAGGGGGGAGATTCAGCTGTGGTGGACTGTACGTCGTCCTGAAGTGAGAGGATATATTCGTCACTGATTAGGGGTGTAGTAATGTGTTATGGCACAATGCACTGCAAAATAAAATGTAAATGTAGGGGGTGCACTATGAGGTATGACTAACTGTTCATTTTAGTTGTATGTAGATAAGATCTGCAGGGTAGTCACGCGGTTTCTCATGTAGCACTAGTTGTACCTACAGCAGTTTTAGTTTTATTTATCCAGATTTCGAGAGCTGTCTGAGATTTACGCTGCCAATCTAATACAGTGGAGGTAAGTGGAGTTTAGTTTGTAGTAGTCTCAGCATTGAAAAATGATATTTGAAACAGCAACAGTAATATCTTTCCAGAAACAGTGTCCCAATTACTGTGGATAATCCACAGAAAACACTGTGAACAGATTTCCCTCTGAAGTCTACAGAGGAAACATGATGAAAGCTGTTCACATCGAGGTGTGCAGATTGATCAAAATAGCATGGACACTCATTTTTTACAGACATGTTAATACTGAATTTAAATGTCATTTTTCAGTGATGTGAGCACTACAAACCAAACAGCTATCACAGGTCGATGAGAAAATATGGTTTTGGTCATTTGGGTTTTTTTTAAAAGCATATTTTACATCTAAAGGGGAATAAATGAGGAATTTTACAGCCACAGTTTTGCTTAGCCGCCGACTCTGAATGCTGTATTATACTGAAAAATGAGCTAACTGTATGGTTACACCCCTAATTTGTATCACGCAGAGGAAATATATTTAAAAGCAAAGTTTAAAGCTGGTGTCTGTATCGCTGCTTTACGATTGTCACCAATTTTCATTCACACAATTCCATTCAACACCTATTTGAAGCCCTCCTGCATTTTTAGTGACAAAAACAGCTGACTTGAAGAAGTTTAATGCATCCAAACCGGGTTGAACACATCGTTGTCTGTCCGTTTGATTCTTCAGGTATCCTGTGTTTCAAGGTAAGAGTGAGCACAAACTGAACAGTGGGATGAACGACACTGACACATGAGTGGCTAACTGGCATATGGAAACAAACATAAAATGAGCAGAAAAGAAAGCTTATAAAAGAAAAGCAAGGAATGATTTGAGTTGCAGGTAGCCCTGGAACAACGGGAGACTAAAAGCTTTCTCTGTGACCTCTCGCTTTCTCCTACTGTTCAGAGTAAACATCAGAGACCACTTGTTATCTGTTATCACGTTGGAAACAACGATATATTTTTATTTCTTTTAACCCTAAGGTCCAACCATAAGCTCTTCCTTCTTGCAGAGATGGAGAGGCAGGAGGAGAACTGGACATGCCAGGTGGCATGTGATTCAGTTCAGATCAACAGAGACCATAAATAAAGGCTATGCTGGCACTTATTTTCAAAAAGCTCTACTCTTTCTTTCTCTCTTTCTCATTTGGTGCAAACACTTGTTTCACTCCACCTCAGTCTACAGGTCAGCCACATCTCTGTCACCACCTCTTCTGCTCTCTCTTTTTTCCCTTTTTTTCTCTATCATTTTCTTCCCACCCCTCCTCACTTCTCCCCCGTGCCGCATCCATCTTTATCAGGCCAAAGTAAGGGCTACGCCTGCCGGCCAGGCTCACCAGAGAGATGTCGGTTAGCAGCGTGTTCAGACTCTCCGGAGGAACGTCCTCGTTGCTCTCCACCACGCTGTCATTCTGAGAGACGCAGGAAAGAAATGGAGGTAAGAGGGACATGAGGTGGAGAGCGGGGTGATGAAAAGTGAGGAAAGAGAGATAAACAGAGAGAGAGGAGGAAGAAGAGAGCGATTAAAATATGTGAGAGAAAGCTTGTGAGCAGATATTAAACACAGACCCAAAACAAATGCCAAATTAGATTTGCTGGATGTTCCATGTCTCCTAGAAAAAAGGAACAGCGTCAATATTTGTTTGCATTTGCTCGGCAATCTCAGAGTTTAAAAGGAAGGCGAGCAGATAAAGCGCACGCACGCACGCACGCACGCACGCACGCACACACACACACACACACACACACACACACACACAGTCACTTGCAGTCACACACAAAGCTATCATGTCTTCTTCCACAAGCTAAACACACATGCTGTGGAATCGATAAAGAATCATCAGCTCAGTTCAAAGCAGGATTTGGCAGCTCAATCCCACCACCGTGGCGGAGGAGAGGAGGTAATTTGTGGCAGATCTGTGAGCGATTTCAGAGCAGGGGAGCCGGGTTCAGAGAAACGTTGCCCTTCATTTAACTCTGCCACTAAACCAAAACAAAAGCCTCATCAATTCAGCTTAATTACCCCTCGTTGCCGCACGCGGAGCACTTACAGACAATTTATTTATCACAAGAGTCAATCGACTTTCTACATGCAGAGACGCTGCTCTGCGCTGTAAGTGCCCAATGCACGCTCTGTCTGTGTGTACGTATGACCGCGTTCGTCCACAGTTACCATCCACACAGTATCTGTGTGTGTGTATCTCAGTCGACCCGGGAATCAGATTTTGCTGAACATGATTTACATCCAATGTCAGCGTTCAATGCATGAAGTAGTGATGTTTATGCAGTGTGGTGAAAACATTATGGAAATGGTCTGCAAGATGTTTGACTGCAGGAATCAGATGAAACAATTTAAGCTCATTAATTCACAGATTTGACAGAAGAGGGGCATCGTGAATGAAAATCAGCCCTGTGTAGTTTGTTATTGTGGAAAACAACCGACACTGCATCTGTGACACCTCACAATGAAAAAACAAGCATGTCACAATTCTTGCCCCTTCTTTTACAGTGTTTTAAAACATCTCCGACATGCTCCGTGACACTTCGGATGCCACAGTCTTTGACATTCCTGATCCTGGAGGTCTGTCCCTGTCGTCCCTGGTGACGGACTGTAAGCTATAACTGGTTCTACATGTAGTCTGACATGTCTGTCAGCAGGGATTTATGGCACCTAAACTGACACAGCGACCATCTTCAAAGAGAAATGTTGTGCAATCTAGACTGAATTCACCAAACAAGGCTAAACTTGCAACTCTGACTCATCTTCTGTGAGTTGCATCAAATGACTCAAGGGGAGCATGACAGGATCGCAGACCTTGAACTGCAACAACTGGAACAATTGTGACTACAAACAATATTGATCTGACCTCAGATGGTTGATTGTGGAAGGTGTTTTGTGGTACATGGCGGCCTTGCAGTGTTTAGTGTGGGCATGGCCGCGTTCAGGTAAAACAGGACTGTGTTCAAACAGAGTGATGCACTGTGCAGGCGTTAACATTGGGCTACAGGTGTCGGTTTCTTTCGGCTTTCTGAAAGCAAGTTTAAAGTTGCCTAAACTTAAGAATATCTCAACCATACTGTACTTGACATCAGATATTAGTAGCAATAATCTAATTAAAAAATTAATTGACATTGAATGTAATCTGATGCCTACAGAATCATCTAACAGCAACATTATGAATGACTAGCGAGTGAGTATCTAACTTGCAGCTGTGTGTGTGTCTGTCTCCATATCTTGTGTGTATTTGTGTAAAGTAGGTATAGGTGCACATGCATTGGTATGCAGCTGACTACATACCTGGTTTTGAGTGTGATTCAGAAATCAAGTGTTGTTATTGTCCCAAACCCACCCAGCTCTCTAATCTGCTTAACACAGCAGTGGTAGCAGCCACCCAGGGGTCCAAAACAGTACAAATATACACACAGACACATGGGAAGAACACAGACCGACACAAACACCCACACTCGCACGCACATACACACTCACACATGTAAATGTTGCTTCTCTGAGGGGAAAGCAGAAAGGCACAGAAAACCCATCTGAGGCATCTGAATGAGAAGGACTGTTTGGTGGAAAAATCTGCAGACAGTCAAAAGCTTATCTGTGCTGTCAGCTTATACAGTGTGTGTGTGTGTGTGTGTGTGTGTGAGCGTGTGTCTGTTTGCGTGAGTGTACGTGTGTGTTGGGATGTTTTACTTATGTTGTGGGGACATAAATCTGTTTACACAGTCACATTGTGGGGACCTGCCTTCCTTCTGGGGATAAAACACAATGTAAATCGTTACAATTTAAGGATGAAGACTTAATGGGTTAATGTTAGGATAACCTTAACCTTAAGGGTTAGGCAAGTCATGGTTATGATTATGGTTAGGGTAAGTCTCCAAGAAATGAAGTCTATGTGTGTGGGCGTGCATGCATGCATGTGTGTGTGTGTGTGTGTGTGTGTGTGTATGTATGTGTGCATGGATACCTGCGCAATCAGTCATCTTCAACCACAACCAAATACTTGCATGCTTACACCTACTAGTGCTACATACTAACACAAAATGAACTGAATGAAAAGTTTCCCAGTAGACGTTTGATATGTTTAGAAATATAAACAGAATAGATCGGGAGGGGCAGTCAAGGGAGTCGTCTCCCAGGATTGAACAAAATGTAATAAATCAAGTAAAAATGGAAAATGTGAGAATTTGGTATGCGTCATTTCAGCCTGTTTCACTAAAGGACCAAAGCCAAGTTAATGTGTCTGCTGTGGTGAAGAAGCATTACATGGTTGGAATAACAGCTTCACTCTGAAGGTTGGCTACAGCAGAGTACAGTTATTACAGTGCAACAGGTTCATTTTGTGAGTCTGACGAAAGTGCTGTAATGTGTCTGTCCACTTGTTTTTATGCAGAGTGCAAACAGGAAACACCTGCAATTTGAAGCCAGTGTAACACTCTAACTCTCCCAAAATGTCACCTGAATTTTATGTCCCCACACACCAAAAGGTTTCCTGACACAAGAGGACACACTGATCACAGTGGCTTATAGCAAATGAGCTGACCTTGCTGAAATTAAATTCAACTTGTAACTACAAATCTTTGTGGTCTTTTCTCTCTGTGACAGTGATCTCGACCTTATAAAAAACAGCCAGAGACTTCCTGTACAGTCACACTGTGAGGACACACATCAGGGGGGACCGTGGAGAGACACATCACTTTCTTTAAAAGCACTACACTTCTAGTCCAAATCAAAACGGAGAAAAGGAAAAAATAGAGAAAAAGACAGCGGAAAAACACTGCAAACAAATTCACTGCAAGGTGAGAGTCAGAGTGTGTGTATGTGTGTCACCTCTGCCCACAAGGAACTCTATAGCTCCTTATTTAGTGTGTATCCTGCATGTGTGGGTTTGTGTTGGAGCGCATTCATCACTTTCAGCAGTGATTCCTACCTCCATCATATCTATCAGCCAGAGCAGCCTTTCCTACAGAGGGGGGAGGGAAGGGGCAGGTGGAAGTGAGGGAGGGTTATGGAGGTGGAAGAAAAACATAACCTATGAAATATCAGCTGATTTTTTCAATCTCAACAGGAAGCCACTCAAATGTGTCAGTGTTCAGCACGACAAAGTCCACACATCGCTTCTACAGCAGAATCTGTTACAATCCATGGAAATATATCACAATATCCTGTCTGCCCCTCTCTGTCTCTCTCTTTCACACACACACACACACACACACACACACACACACACACACAGACACAGACACAGACACAGACACACACACAGACACACACACAGCCAGCTGAGAGGGAGAGTGAGCAGACAGCCAAACAGAGAGGGAACCAATCACAATCCAAACAGAGAGACAGCGAGGCAGAGCAGAAAAATAAAGGTGCATCCATCCAAATTATTTGTACCAGAATGAAATCTTAAATAAGGGCAGCATATGGACTATTAAAGCGAAGCAAAGAGGGCTACAGAGAGCTAACATTTTCACCCCAAAATACCCAGATTTGGACACATTTTGTGTTTCCACGCAACGAAAAATTCTCACATAAAAAAGACAAAGTGGCCATCTAATCTAGCTCAGGAGTTCACATTAAATCAAGAATACTCAACTAATCAGCCAACTAATAAACCCAGCCTACCCGAGCAGAGCTGAGGGTGGTGTTGGTCATGAAGCTGGCTGAGGACGAGGTCAGGGTGTCCGGGTACGACACCATGGACAGGGAGTCCTGTTGGAGTGCCGTGGCTCCGGCTGTCCCCTGTCGTGCCTTTAGAGCCTGAATTTCACGCCGCAGCACCAACCCGTCAAAATGCTCCAGGTCCTGCGGGGTGACCAAACCTCGCACCTCTGACAGCAGAGAGAACTGAGGGGAGGAAGGAAGGTACAGTGGGGCAGAAACAAGAGGGCAGGGCAAAGGTGTGATGTAACAGACTCACCGGGCACCAGCTAACAGGCACCAACAAAACTAAAGCTTAGTTTAAACTGAGCAGATTCTTAAGCCTTTGTTTAAATGTTGGTTTAATCATTATATTCCCTTGAAAATAAAGGAAAAATGACCCCAACTGAGTTTTCTGATGATTGAATTACTTTTTAGCTTTATGTCTAAGAACAACAAAAAGGCTCAACAGCTCAACCACAAAGAAAAGCAATGTGTTTATACTTTACAGCAGTTAATGCTCTGTATCAAATATTAGTTAAAAATCATGTTTTTTACATTTTTTTCCCCCAGTACTAAACGCAACTGTTTCAGGAGGTAACAGTGATGATTCCATTCATGGGCTTTTGTCATAAATCTGAAACTCATTCATTCTGGTCATTAAACTGTATTTTATGGCGATCGTTAAACTGGGTTTTCATGTGCGATGCTAGACAGATTAAGTTCAAACCTTGATCAAACTGCTCTTATTTGAAATGAATTTCTCTTGTACTTTTGTACATTTCTAAAACACAAAAGCAAAAACAACCCATCCAGTAAGGAAGTTGTACAGTAGCTCTAGATACAGTAAAGGGCTCTCTGTGGGTTTATGATACAGCGGTGTACTTGAAGAAATTTGAGATAAAATGCCTTTGATTTATTGTGGGTTTTTCTTACAAGGTGAACTACTGCAGGCAGTGAGAAAATCAAGAGACTTTTAAGAGCCGAGGAGGAAGAAAAAACAAAACAGAACTGTGAGCATAGGCAAAAAGCCTGGGCATAAATCTCAGAAGGGCTCAGAAGACTTCAATGCAAAGCTCACAGCTCACACACGCAGACTGTACAGGAGTACCGAGTCTGGCGTGGAGAAAGCTGATTCTCTTTTGATCTTTATCTTTCCTTTCTCAAACAAACGTCCTCTGCCTTCACCTTTGCGTGTGTGTTGAGCAGCTCAAACAGCGCCACGACCAGCTGCTCCACCCCAATGTGTCCGTCCCGGTACTCCTCCACGTAGTAGCCCATGGTCTGCCGCTCCGCCTCCGTCAGCAAGTGGCGCGCCTGCTCTTCCAGCATGGCCCGCGACTGGTTCACCAGGCTGGACAGGGTCACCTGAGAGCCCGCCACGCCTTTATAAAACCCAGGCTGGTGTCAGTGGTGCAAAGGAGAAAAAAAAAGATGAGATGGAGAAGATATTTTTTAATCTATTTATTGGATTTTTATAGTAATTGATTTTATTTTTCATGTCTTGGACGATGGACCGAGAAGAAAAGAATAATGAGGAAGAGATGAAAAATAGGCCAAGGAGAGAAATGGAAGTAGCTGTGATATAGGATTTTACAGAAAATGAAGAGGTGGGGAGGATGATGGAGAAGAAGAGGATGAGGGTGGAGAGGAGGAATGAAACATGAGGAAAGAATGAGGAGAACAATGCAGAGAAAAGGAGGAGGGTTAGAAGTGAGGTGAAGCAGGAGGGTCAAGCAGATGTGAATGGGAAGGTTCAGGGGAGGGATGAGAGAGAGGGAGGAAAATGTGAGGAAGGAGAGGGATCAGAAAGGCAGGGAAGCAGAAATGAGGAAGGGGGGAAGAGTTTGATGGAAATGCTGGAGTGAGGAGGATGTGGAGAAAAGAGGGCAGGCAGATATTTAGCGTGGCAGGAGGTGAAAACTGAAAAGGACGACGGTGATTGAGGAAGGAGAATGAGAACACAGGAAGAGTAGGAGGAAGAAGTGATGGATAGGGAGGAAAGAGGGGGAGATAACCGCAAAGACCCAGGGGTGACGGGGGAGCGGGAGGATGGTAAGAAAGGAGACGCAGGAAAGAAACCGATGAGGGCGGAGGGAAAAAGAACAAGAACATAAATTACACCCACATGCACTGAACTAACCATCAGCCTTCTCATCCCAAAAGTATAAATTATCATCCTACTTCCTTCTTCCTGCTGTCCTGCCATCATCCATTATCATTAATGCTATGTAGCACTCACACCACAGCTTGCAGCAGGGCAGAAACTGTTCTGTTCACACATGTGGGTGGCAGGTTTTTTTTTTGTTTTTTTTTTACAGCTTTCATTTCCGTCCCTGGTGTGTCAGCTGGCATCTCTGCCAATCAGAATGACACTCTGGCACTTCAGAAACTGATGAGCTGCCAATATCACTTCCCTGCTCCATATCTGCTCCTTTTTTTTTTTTGCTCTCTGCTGGTTCGTTTTCTTTTCTCAGTTATCTGCTCGCTAACATGCAGCTTTTCTTTAATTAACTCCTTAATCAAAGACACCACTTCAAAGTCACAGCTTCAGGGTCTGTGTCTGCCTGCATTCACACAAGACGGAAACAGGAGGAAGAACCAGGCCCGGCATCGTCTTCCCTGCTCCTCCTTCAATCTCTGCCTCCTCCTCCTCCTCCTCAAACTCTTGCCTGCACTCGTCCATCTGTATCACAGACAGTAGTAGTCCCAGTGTCCTGGTCTGAGCAGAGCCAACAACTGTTTAATGCCCAAGGTGAACTCTGTCGCTACCCTGCCTGAATCTTAATCACCTCAATGCTTACCACGAAAATCTTTCTAAAGCATCCGCCTCACGGTTACTTAGCTCAAGGGCGCCATTGAGTGAACCGATGGGACCACATGAGGCATGTGAGCAGTCAGTCTGTCTCTGGCAGTCGTATTAGAGGGCAGATTGGCACTTGAGGGAGCTAATGAAATTGGTCATCACTCAACTGGAGTGGAACACCTGCAGTCTCCTGCTAACGAGGTGTGCTCGAGGAGGCGATGCATGAGGATGAAGAGAGGGCGCTTTTACTGTAAAAGCACAATTTTACAGTAAATGGACATCCGACAATGCTGGTCCGTTTTTTGGACCCAGTCCATCTCCGAGGTCATTTTCTGGCTGGGTTTATTAAATGCTGCGATCACCTGATTGGCACTTTTATCGCAGTGACCAGAAACAACGACCACCGTCAACATCCAATCGATAAGGAGGAAATAAGATAAAGCCGCACCAAAAGCTGGCCGAGTTAAGACCTGGAAATGTCACACGCCTTATCTCTGCTACATCTTGACTCCATTTAACAATGCCAAGAGAAGAAAAAAAGTTGAGATGAGGTACACAAAGGTATTTTCCAACAGACATGACATCTCGTCTGTGTTTTCTTGGATCACAATTAGTCTCAATATTAACTTCTGGGACACAAAAATCTGCAAGCAAATAGGGGTCATTAATATTCTGAGCTTGTGAAATGGTCACAAATAACTGCCCAGGCTGCAGTTAAAAATAGTTTGTGGATGTGGAATTAAAATTTGTGCATTATGAACAATGAGGTTTCACAGAGTCTGAGAGGTGGACACACAAATGTCCTATCAAAACGCAGTTGAACACTAAACTTTCTTGTCAATATTTTAAGCAGGATTCGTGTATTATTTTGAGTTGTAGAAAGTCAGAGTTAAAAGAAGGAAAGGAACCCCATACAAAAGTTTGGGCACCCCGCGAGATTTGAGCTTTTGGATAACTTTTACCAACATCTCAGGCCTTAATTAGCTTGTTAGGGCTATGGGTTGTTCACAACACTCTAGCGTAGTGGTGCATTGTTCTATTGTGCACCACCACCTCTCCAACTGTTGACTGTTGCACCCAGTGGCACAGGGAACATTCACTGGTAAAGGGAAGAATGGACTCAATTAAATACCAGCAAACTCTGGAAGTAAACATCCTACTGTCTGTAAAAAAGCTGAAGTGAAAAGAGCATGACTTCCTCAACAGGGTAGTGATCCTAAACACATATCAAAATTCACAATGGACTGCCTCTAGAGGCCCAAGCTGAAGGTTTTGCCATGGCCCTCACAGTCCCCCAACCTGAACGTCATTTAAAACCTGTGGATAGACCTCAATAGAGCAGTGCATGCACAACAAGCCAGGAATCTCACAAAACCTTTTGCAGGAAGAATGGGCAAAAATCCCCCAAACAAGAAGTGAAAGACTCTTGGCTGGTGACTCATGTTTACAAGCTGTGATACTTTACAAAGGGGGTGTTACGAAGCACTGACCATGCAGGGTGCCCAAACTGCGGGCCCTTTTACTTTTTTGTTATTTTGAACCTGTAACAGGTAGAAACAAAAAAGTAATCTTGTTTAAAACACCCAAGAAATGTGTCATCCTTAACTTTATGATCTTTTACTCACTTTGCTAGAAATTTTGACCAAGAGTACCCAAACTTTTTCATGCCACTGTATCTGTGAACATAACTCAGAATATCTCATCTTATGTCTTTCACACGAGGGCTTTCTGAAACCCGGGCAAATGGCTGACTGAGCCGCTGAGTTGAAGAGGCCTGCATGGCTGTCAAGAACCTCTTTGTACCAACAACCAAAAAACAAATGGGTTGACTAACACTGCTGGATTCAAGCTGGATTCAAAACAAAAAAAAAAAAAGAAACAAAAAAAGAAAGAAAGAAAGATAAGAAAAGAAAAGAAAAGGTCTGCAGCAGTTCAGAGAAACACATGGCTGAGTAAAGCCTGTAAAAACTTGGGCAGTACAGTTCATAAAGTGCTTCTTCCCAAGCCTAGAAATTATGTTCCCTGATTTTATTTCTTTTCACAATTATGCTGTGCTAACAAACCTAATCACTGGATCATGCTCACATCTTCTTCATGTTTGATTTCCTCATTATGTTAATGAGAAAATGTTAATAGAAAATGCTGAAAATTCTTGATTGTGACTGGTTGGAAGGTGTGAGATCAGCTTTTATTAACCAGACAATATAATCAGACAGTTGTATTAAGCTGTAGGCAAGGACAGCAACAGTGGGACTCGGCTAAAGATGGTCGAACTAATGTTATTTACCACCAACAAATGAAGATAAGCAGCTTCTCACTGAGAGCCACGCAAATTTTATTCCCAAAGTGTTTGACATTTGCTTGAATGTAGATGCTCGAATCAGCTAAATGTTAAATGAATGTTGAAATAAGCTTTGGTGAAGTGGGATAACCTGCAGGCTGAGGGACATCTTCAGGCTGAAGGGCAGAGGTAGGTTAGAGGGCCAGAGAGGCCATGTGGTCAAAACTGCACAACAGAGCCAGAACCCCCCCCCCAACAGAGAGGAGGCCTGTGAATGACAGAGAGCTCGTAACGCTATCTCTGCTTGAAAGCCAGTTTCTATGCTTCGGTTCAGCAGACTGCAGCGATATTCTCTGGCAATCAGTAAATTTCTCTCTCTCTCCCAATTTGAAAAGTTTGTCATCAAGATTTTAAAACTCCGAGCTCAGCCTTTTGAACCTCATCCTGTTTAGATCGATGTCGCCTAGCAACGCAAACAGCAGGGATTCTGAGGCTCAGGAACTATATTGATCATGATGTTTAAAACAGAAGAGTGAGCTCTAGGCAAGAGTCTGTGGTATAAGAAGGGCTATATAACCCCATCACATCATATTTTATATATACATATCACACAAAATGGCAATAAGCAAGATGTGTCCAGTGTTAAAGGCTTCTGGCTACATCCCTTGGTGGGTGTGTATTTAAGAGGAAAGCAAACAATATGCTTATCTTCTTGAGACAGTCACACTAAACCCGCAAAACAAATACATATAAAGAAGTACAAGTGAGCCAGCAATCAGATAAATAAATGAAAATAAAAAAAGCTGAAGAGCTAAAAGCAAGGACAAAAATAATCCAAAAAAAAAAAACAAACCAAAACAAAACATACATTAGAAACTAATGACACTAAAACATTTTTCATTTTTTCACCAATTTTTCATTAATTAAAAACTGTAGCTATTAAAAAACATTATATTAAATAACTCATAAAATTCCTACATTAACTGATCCTAAGGTGTGATCCAGATAGATCTTTCCGTTTATTATTACCTGACAAAATAATCTTAACTCAAGGTTCACTTAGCAGCTTTTTTCCAGAGCTTTCAACTGCCTCTCATCAACGAATGGAGTTGCTCACTTGTCTGCCAGTGGACGGCTCGGACAAAGGAAAACATTACAATGGACGATGAGGACAGCGGCCAACAGTCACTCCAGGAAAAAAAGATCATTCACATCTGAGGCCAGAAGCCTGGATGTTATTTTTCTGGCAGGGAGTTTAAACCCTTTTCTCTGAAAATGAAAACAGGAGGAGGAGAATCACCAAAAAGAAGGAAGAGGAAATATTGCCGTGCCAACGCTATAAAAATGGATTGCACACGATAGTGGCACAGATTGTGATTGACCTGTCGGGGCAGATCCTGGTATTAAAACCTGAGGCCTACGGAGAGAACAAGTGTACCTCTGCCTCTTAATTCCATCACCGGCTCCCAGCTGACAGAGCCTCAAGGTCTATATGTAAACTTTATGAGAATCTCTGCGAAGCCAGGAAGTTATGATAACAGACATATTTACTACATCATTGGCACTCTCCACAGTGAAACTGACAGATACCTATATGCCCCCAGGGCGGTGCTCTGATTTAATCACACTACAAGCTGTAATGCTCCGGCGTCAGATGGAGAAATAAGTGTCCATCATTGATAACAGTGACCATAAAAGCAGTGCGTTCCGGCCGTGGAGTCAGATCCTGTCCACTGCTCGGTGAAGAGGTTGCGCGCAGCCTCGATCTCATTCTGAACACATGGCCAAGAAGTGAAATCCACCCTGCTCTTATCGCAATTTAGCCCTGCTAATCATCTTCATCAAGGGGATTGATAGTGGTCGCTTATCACTCCAACAGTGTCTCTCAGCCCTCTGTGCCTTTAATCTTTGCGGGTGTGATATTTTGCTCAGGGAGTGAGCACATCTGCTGAATTCTTTCACACATCAGGAATCATTATTCGAAGCAGAATCAATACCTGTGACCGGAATGTTATTAGCTGATGCTGTTAGAGGGTTCGCTGATTTGCAGTGTGCAGCCAGAAAACACATGGATATAGGACAGTATGTCAAACCATAAGCATCTTGGCTGCTAATGGTTAATTTCATTTATTACACATTTGGAGTGGGTTAAGTGGGTATGTAATTTTACTGTGACAATAGCTCACTTTGGAAATGTTTGAGACACTCATGTTGAAACAATACAGTTTTCCAAAATATGAAGTGAAAATATAGTCTGAAAAGTTTGCCTTAGTCACAATCCTACTGCTAGGGGATGTTACCAAGATGGCAACCATATGAACAAACGTCTCTTTCTGAGACTTTGCTTTTAAAGGCTTTGTAAACCCTCATCAGACTCACTGTCAAAGCATTTATTAAGTATTTATATTGCTCCTGAACTCTCTCCAATAGTCGATGTTCTTTCAGGTCTTCAGTCCAGCTGTATGAGAGTTGTTCAAGCTGTACGCTGACATATTTCAGCTGCAGGCTTTAAGTCGTTGCTGCAGTCGTCTTGGAAGTCTTGATGTGTATCATTGAAGAAGAGGGGCAACTGGTTCTTGACATCTTGATGTACATCAAACAGGCTTACAGACATTTTGCTTTCTTAAATCACATCAATTTACCCTCCAGTCTGTCAACAGAAGAACAGCCCATACATATATGTAGCATGTCGTGGTTACTGTGTTGCTAATAGTATTTTTTTGGCTGTTGGAGAGAGTGCGGTAAACAGTTACTTTGTCTCTCCTTGACTTGTTCTACTGCCTGAAAAAAGAGTTGCTCTTGATTGATGGTAAGCTTTATGCTACAGTCTGACACACAGTAAGTGTTGTCAAGTCATGCTGGTGTTTAGTTGTCAGAAGACCTATCAGAAGTATCATGCCTCTATGCAAACTTTGTTTCTTAGTTAGATGAGTTGGCTTCATAATCAACATCCTCTTCTGATTAGACAATTAATGCAAATAAAAGAGACCTGCCATCAGCTGAATAGCACACACAGGAAGACAACAACGAAGACTCAAACTATCCTAATTTATAAACCTGTGCTGTTGCTCACCTTCATAATATCTAAGCTAAGCATTCTGACCAGCTATCTCAAATAAATACCCTTTACTGGTAACTGAAATTACAATTGTAACATCTCTATGTATGTATGCTCATGAATCAGCTTGTCAACAGTGTGTGAAATAGAGCACTTGTTGTGGATGTTGATTCCAGATGGGCTTCCCTGTCTTGTTTGATTATCTTAATCTGCAAGTTATCAGTTAGAAAAAATGAGTTGAGTGACAGGATGTAAAAAGAGCAACAACGCTGTCACATTAGATAGACAAACCCTTCCAGAAGCTGCGTGAAACAGGCAAGTGAACCATTTCTTTCTTGCATAAAGGGAACACAGAGTTACACACAAAACAAACTAAAAAACACAGTGAAGGCTTGAGTGTGAAGTATAATCATTGGGAGTGTAACCCAGTACCATCTCTGATTAAGCTGCCTTATCTTTTCTCACTCACACATTTGGACACAGCATGTATAAGCTTGCGTTTTGTTATTCAAACCAGAATGAAATTCTTTGCAGCCTTGTGGTACAGTAAATACTAATTTCGGGAGCTGAATTGGGATTTGTGAGGTACAATTTACTCCCTATCTGAGTGTGTTTATCATTCCATTCAGGCCAGTGGATTTTATTCAGCTATTATTCACAAAATGTCTACTTCCTTTCATTTAGCCTCAACCTTGCTTGTCTTTTCAAGTGCAGGGAATCCAATTCCCTTTTTTGTTGTTTGCTGCCCATGCTGTTCTGTAAAACCTCCGAAAAATGTGACAAATCCATTATGAACTGTGTATGCTAGCTGTGTGTCCAAAAATACCTTGCCAGTGAAAAACAGGCAAAGACTCACAATTAAATTTGTCTTGAGTTTTAGGAACCATCAGTTTTCAACTTTGCAGGATTTATCTTGACGGTAAAAGCGAGACATCTTCAGGTTCAGCTCGCTAGCTTTTATGTTTGAATACCAGCAGGTTTTGAATTTTATCGTTGAGTACCTCAAATGTACCTCATGACATCCATCTTGGTTGGTTTTTCTGACTGAGTTTTAAATATACATGAAAGGGAGAAAGTTTTACGTCAGTCTTGGAGATCACGTGTCTGAGAAACATGACATCTGTTTCAGCGTTGCACAAGGCAGCTGTCTCGGTCCATTAATGTTGTCACGATCCATGCTGCCACTTGGTGACAACATTAGTGAGCACAATGTATGTTTCCATAGTTACGTGGATGAAACACAATTGTACATCTCTGCCAAACCAAATGATGCTGCAGTTATAGATTCAATTTGTGACTTTAGATGAGGTCATATGAGGACAAAACTGAAATCCTACCAGTTGGCTACAAAAAAAAAAAAATAGAAACACTCTTTAGTAATCTGGGAAAATTAATTCCTTAGATTAAATCTGAGGTTAGAAGTCTTGGTGTTACTCTATTCTTTTCCAACTTAGTAACATTGCCAAGCTATGACCATCTATAAAACAAAAAGATGCTAAAAACTGAAAAAAACAAAACAAAACAAAACTCCTCAAACCCTCACAGACTTCAGCTCATTCAAAACTTTGCAGCTCAGCTATTAAACAGAACCAAGAGGAGAGAGCACGTTAGTCCAGTTTTAGCTGCTCTGCACTGGCTTCCTGTAACGTTTGACTTTAAGGTCCGCCTCCTTGTATACAAAGCCCTTAATGGACAAGGACCAAGCTACATTGCTAACTCCATTGTTCACTATTTGCCCTCAAGAGTGCTGTGATCATCTGCTGCTGGTTAATTGGAAGTTTCCAGCGACAGCTAAAAGAAAATCAGGGATGCAGCCTTCATTCATTACGCCCCAAAGCTCTGGAACACACTACCTATAGATTTGCACATATGCACTGCTGTACTTCTTAGAAATTGTTGTATTTTAATTGATTTTGCAATCTATATACTCAGTTTAACCTTATTATTTTTGTTATTCAATGAGTTCTATTTCCATCTTATGTTATGCAACCTCTTTTCTTTTTTCATCCTTATTTTTATTTTATTTTTACTATTATTATTAAGTGGGTTTTATTCTCCATCTTATTTTTACATTCACTTTCCCCATTTCAGGCTCCAATAAGCAAATTAGGCTCGACTGACAAAAGCAATAGTTACCATTGTTATTTGCTCTAATACATTTGGCTGTTGCTCTAACAACATTCATTTGCTCTAGATCAGGGCCCAAATTGGGTCAGAGCAGAATTAATGATTGAGAACTGCTTTGTGACCTATCCTTAATTAATTAGCTTATCGGTCTGGCTTGGCCTTTGGGCTGCAATTATATAATGTTGGGGGGGGGCAGACGATGTGACCTCTGGGATGCACTGAATCTCCAGGCACCAAATAGAGATGACAAGATGATGCAGAACGCTATAAGAACACAACTCTGTTAGCTTGTTGCAGCAGTGCAATCACCAGCAGATCATTCGAACACAGATTAATATTTATGCTGGGGATGTGTTGACATAGCGTGAGGTTATCAGTGGGGGTCGACTCTCACAGAGGTTCTCTGGCTCACATGGAGGAGCAGCAGGGCGGTGAATTATCACCTCCTTTCCTGATGCCTAGCCCTAAAGCCCTGCTGCTACATATCTTCCCCTCTTAATGCCCCCTCTCTCTCCCTCCGTTTCTGTGTGTGTGTCACTCTCTCTCACACACATGCATGCAGATTATCATACACACATATTCAAACACAGGTGGCAGCAGCCAGTCCACCTACATATACTTTAGTTGTCTTTGCTCATTCTGAGCTTGTACACTTTGATTCTCATCATAAAAACGTGTGGTTTTATTTTATTTTTTTTTTTTATGCCTTTATGCCTACTGGAGCAGTGAGCGATAGTCACGTGCTTTTACATTAAAGCACCCGAAAACTAGAAAGACATGAATCAAAACATGATCAAAAATATGTGGCAACCCAAACAAAGCATGTAGGCAGCTGAACATTACACCCATAGATCACTGTTTACCATCTCATTCCATAAACATGGGCAGTGTTTGCCGTCAGTACTGGTGTTCCAGTTCATCTCAAGCCGTTTGGATGGGGCTGAGATCAAAGCTCTGTGCATCCATGCAGTCAAGTTCTACACCAAACTGGGAGAACTACGTCTTTATGGGCCTAGCTCTGCACATGGTGGTGAGAGTCGAACACAAACTGCTGCCACAAAGTTAGAAATGCACTGTTGTCTAAAATACAATTTTATCTAGCATTAAGATTTATCTCTACTCCAAAATTTAAAAAAACACACAAAACAGCCCCAGACCAAAAGTACATAAACACATGCATGCTGTATTTCCTTTTAACAGTCTTAAGTTAGAAAAAGGAAAACATCCTCACGAAAACTCAGCTAATGTACATCATCAGGGCTGTGTAGCTGTGGTTTGATCAGATTTGATTGACAGCAGTGTCTTCCTGGCAACACAAGCAAACAACCCAACAACCGACATCAGATTCTGAATCTTGCTTTGTTTCATTCTGACAGGTGAAACTACCTTTTCGAACGCAGTCTTGGGTACAGACAAAACATAAAATAATAAATCTTTCATGTAAAAGAACCAATATGGTGGCTCAGACTAAGAAAGTGATTAGGGAAATAGAGGCTGTGAATAGAGAGGCGTGGGCGAAGACGAGCGAAAAGGCCTCGATAATGAAAATAGGACAACCCAGCACAGCCACATCACAAACTAACACTTGGAAATGCATGCAAACATATACACGCATGCATTAAGATGTACATACACATAAAAACACACAAACATACACACACACATACACACAAGGCCACTGCTTAGGACTGTTTGATGTGGGAGATCAAATGACCCCCATCAAATAATATGTATTTCAGGAAGGTCAGTCTATAGGACGAGGGTTTGAATTGGATGCACAGCATGGTTCAAGCAGCATGACACAAGACCAACAATATTATAGTGTTTACACCTTGTCAAAATCACTTCAATGACCATGAGGCGTTCATGTACTGTAGCAAAGGACTGTAGAGGACATGGACTGATTTAAAGATAGTGACACTGGTACACATGGAGAGAAGAGTTAGCATTTAACTCAAAGCGTGACTGTGTGTGAGTACAGCATGGCTGTGGACTCTTAGTCTGGTTAATTCATAGTAAGAAAAACGTACAAGAAATACAACTGTATGTTAATCCCAGTGCTCTTGCACTTCGCAGTGGTCAAGACAAAGAAATAATTCAGTGCAGAGATAAACCAAAAAAAAATACTGCTGTACAGACTACATATAGCAGACAAAGCTGTCCTCGGACCAATATTTTAAAGACCTGTTTCAGGCCATAATAAGCTTTCTGGCCTGGGTATAAATATTTCTGTAAAAGGGAAATAGCTGAATTGCTGCTATTTGTGAAGTCCAGAGGGCACATTACATGTTGTTCACATGATTTATCTCGGCAAAACAGGCTGAACACCTCTCTGATTTATATATGCCTAATGCCCTGCTCTGCTATAAATAAGGAAAATAAGGACTAGACAGTAGAATGAATTTAATTAAGTATTAGGTAACCATTTGTTTTATCACAACTACAATGGAAGAGAGAATCTAAGAAATCTCAGAATGAGCTTGTTCTGTGCTCTCCCCTCAGTCCAAGGAAACTTTAACAGAAGGAACGGTCATTATATCATAACACCAACACTGTAATGTTCTGCTTGTGTTCAGCTAACTTACTAACCTTCGTCTGTTAGCAACCACAATCACAGTCTTAACGTAACTTGCATGCATACATTTTTGAATTAACATGCAAATCAAATACAAAGTACCTCGAAAATGCACGAAACAGTAGCTAAATAACAACACACCATAATAACGGTGCCTCCACCACCCAGACTGATGAAGAAGAGAAGCGACAGGTGGAGTGATCAACCCTTTCACCACTATGCTAACTGCACTGAGAACATTCAAGTGTGGCACCAATGTGCGTTAACGTGCTACGCAGTGACATAAGGACCCCTCCTTCTTTAGTATCTTTGCCTCGGTCAGAGATATCTAAATGAAATGTCAGTGTAAAGTCTGTGTGACAGCTTTCTTTTCAACCTGAGTGGATTGCAAAATGTCTTTTAAAGGTCAGTGATCAGCTCCATCGCCTTCACTGTAAAATCAGGATGGGCTCAAACTGCATCAGCATACACACATATATATATGAACTGCATAACCATTATGTTTTTCCCCAAGTCTTCTGATTCCTCACATCTTTGCGTCCATTCAGGAGGAGAATCTAACATTCTTTCTAGTGGCACCAGAACAAACAAGCACATCTTGGTTTCTGACCAGAGTGCAGCGGGGAAACTGTGCCAAATACCATGGTACAGAGACACAGTCATAGCTGTGTGGCACGATCCTCCACCTCCCACTGATTGGCCAACACCTGCGGGAAAGATTAGGAGTGCCCCCTGCAGTGGTGTGTGCTATCCAGGGCCCCTTCTACGACGGGGTGTTACATAGACAGATAGTCCACTTTTCAGTAACTGATCATGTGGACCACTGTGGGATTTACCCCAGGTGCTGCACACTCTGGGGGGCCCCGCATTCGAGCCAAAGTCCCGCTCCCTCTTTTAGTTGTATCCATTAAAACAGAGCGTCCTCCTAACCCTGACGTCAGCTAAGAGGGTCTGTCTGTCTCACCGTCCTGCCTCTCTATCAGAAAAGATAGGAGCACAGCAGCTTTATTATCAAACTTCACAGCTCTTAGAGGGCTACGCCTACACTCATAGAACCAGGAGTTACAGTGCATAACTTAAGGTACGTCTGCAACTATGGAAATGTTGAAGAGAATCTTTAAATAGATTTTTATATCAAATTCTTAGCTCTCCTTGTGTTTGCTTTTGGCAGTAACGCTGTGAGAGGGCACGTGAAACTTGTGAGACAAAGAAAACAGTCATTCAGTATAACTGCAACATCAGAGGTGCGAATTGAACTTGAGACTTTTGTCACGTCACCTTGACTTCACAGTGAGCTGTGGAATCAAGCAAAAATACTAAACATATACTCTAAAAAGCATTTCCACAAAAATGGTACAGGTCCCATAAATGATGCTCTCCAGACGGGAAAATTTAAAACGTTGCTTAATCTTGTACAAGGACGACCTTTCAAGGCAGAAAACAGAGTAAACCAGTATTTCTGACCCCCTTGTCTTCTAGTCCAGCCCACAGTCCCACCTCAACAGTCGCAGTATGGCACCTTTCACAGTTCTGGAAGTTTTTCATTTGAAAGAGTTATTTCTCTTCAACACACTGGATAAGAGACCGGATAGAAAGTCAAGTGTCCTGTAAATTCTTTGAGAGGATGAAAGCAACCAAGTGGTCATGAATTTTCCAGGCTGACTAGAGCAGAAATGCTTATTCATACGCAACCACCACACACAGTCTGTAATCCTGCTGGCATTACAAGCACGAAATACACAGATCAGATTATGCATATGCTGCAGCGGCGAAGCTTTGACTGACACCATCAATATGCTGTCATAGCATGAGCACAATTTAAATGTTAATAGAGCAATTGGTCGAGAAACACGACAGCGTTCAAATTTTTAATGAGCTATACTTATGCTTTCCTCTTGCGGTCGCGCAATCAATGACTGTCCTTTCTCATTCAACAAGACGGAAGAAGCACCATGTTGACATAAAGCCACAAAATGTTCAGAGTCACTGGTGGCATGGTTAAATACAAAGTCAAAGGAAGGACACAAGTGGACTGATGAGGCATGAGTTGAACTGAAGATGTGTCGGTCATGAGAGTTAGAATTTGAAAATCCTAATGATGATCACGAACTCGAGCAAAACATCCTAGTTTGGAGGTACAGTCTGTTTTGTTGTCTAGGTATATGAAGATTTGTTTGTTTGGTGAAGAGATGTGTTTGGCAGCCCACAGAGTAGAAATACTGCAACATCTATTAAATGTCCTGCAGATTGTTTGGACGCTACCATCTCAGAGAGATCAGTTAGACTTGCCCCTTATACAATCCATTTTAGTTTTTCTGCCCAAAAAGGGCACTTTTGACTAAAAGGGCAAAATCACAGCCACTGCTGTGCACACTGGTGGTGCGTTATAAGGCAACAGGTCAAAACAAGGTCTATAAATGACTGTTAAACCCTCTTTGAACACAAGTCTGAGAAAATTTGTTCCTTTTCCTCTCAAAATACCTCCCACATCCATCTTCCCTCTCTCTGTTCTCTCAATACAGTGTTGCTACAGTACATTGCCTCCCTCTGTCAAGTGAGGACTGTCCATCAGAGCTTCCATAATGAAAAGTGAGCTCTACCACTCACCTTCCTCCCCTCTCTCTCACCCCCTTTCTTTCTCTTCCATCAGCTGCTGTCTCTTCCAACTTTCCTCTCTTTGCCCTCCCCTTATTGCTCTGTTCCACCACACTCGCTCTCACTTTACAAAGTCACAGCCAAAGTCAATAGTAAGGACACACTGTATGGAGAGTCAGTTAAGGACAGCGTGATATAGGATAATAACACAATTTGTTGAGGCTTAATATACCTGATTTAGATTTTAGATTTTGGATTGATACAATCTATATGTAAACCCTAAGGTGGTCTGTTTGGCCCATTTCTGAAGGTTAAGTGTTGTTTAACCAACGCACCACTGTGCTGCTCTCAGCTCCAGTGCCCAGAACGTGCAATACACCCAAACAATCTCCCAAAAGTCAATTGACTGCAGTAGTGCTCCCTCTGCTGCAGGCCAGAACAATCACCCAAGTTAAAGGTGACGAGAAATTGAAAACTAAGAGCAGCAGCCTGTTGGAACATTTGCAAAAATGCAACCAGTCGGTCTGGCCTTTCTTTTTCTGGATAAAATGATTTAAAGCACCAATCGAATATCAAAATTGTCCATTTTTCTATCAATCCACTAACCTATTAACTGACTAACCAGTTCGGTGCAGCAACAACTTCTTTGTCCCCAAAGTCTTTTGTTTCGCTGTTCACTTGTAACTGAGACTGACAGGTACAGCTCGTTCTTTTCCATTCAATGACAAAAGACTGGCTAAAGAGCGATCACTGACCCCACTGACCATCCTCGCTCTTCAATACCATTTTCTAGGTCAGTGGTGGGGTTACCAGACAGTCCGACCTGTAGATAATCATGTCCCAAGAGAAATGCTCAACACACAAGCACACAGATAGTCCTGTATGTCGCGTGCACACATACACACACAAAGAGGAAATTGCCTCTTGCGAATCTCACCTTTCCAGCTGCAGAGGCTCCTTTGTCCACCGGGAAGCTGCAGAGAAACACATGAAGAGGACAAATGAATCACTGCAGGACAGTTGAGCCCTCACACGTATGTGAAATCTTCTACACAGGAGACCGTCATCATGAGCTTCTCCTAAATTCAATGAGCAAACTTTTACAGTCTATAGTGAACAGCTTATTTCACCAGTTTTCCGTCCTCTGTGTCTCAAACACATACATGTACGCTTCAGAGCTGCAGAAAAGAGGATTTGAAATATCTTGACTGACAGCTTTACACCTTTTAATATATTTATCACAGGCTAATAAATGCACAGTGCCACAGATTTTTAAATCTTCATCATGGCTTTCTTGTAAATGTGGCAGAGGGTGCCACACAGAGAGACATTTTTACAGGAAACATGAGGCAAACATATCTTCCAGTCAGCCGTTGAATGAATTCAGGCACACATATCAAGACACACATTGTCTCTTCTGTCTGTTTGTCTGTCTGTCTTATTCCCATTTATTTAGCCCCATTTTCCTGCATGACTGAAATGACAGATAAATGTCTTTACATCCTCAAGTGCCCACAAAGCAACAGGCTTTAAATCCATGTGTAAATGTGACAACTCAAAATGCTGCTTTCAGGGCCAGAAATACCCAAAAATATATAATCAAACCCGAGTCATAAAAATACTGCAATCCCACCTGAAATGGCACATTAAACTCAGCGTGGAGACCTGTTTTGGGATTCAAATTCAATTAGCCCTGTTGACTTTTGAGACCAACTCAACCATTTATTCTCCCTTCATTCTTCATTTTTCAATTGTCTTCTCCCTGGCTGCTGCCTTTGTGCTGGTAGATAATGAGCAGTCTTCAAGGAAGAGATACTGAATGAAACACTGTGTGCAGCACTATAATCGCACTGATATGCAAATGGTAATGACACAAGCAGGAAAAACTCCTTCTGTAGTAAAACATTATTTCAAGCTTGAACATCACTCAAAAGTTCAACTTGGTGCACATTTTCCTATTTAAAACTATTTGAAATGTGAAATAAATCCATGAAACGATGGAAAGCTATCAATTTTATTCATGTAATTTGAGTATGCAACATATGGTAAAGACACAAATTGGTTACCTTTTTTACCTGCAGCATATATCAGTTTTCATTTTTTGGTTACTACAAATGTTGAATTCAAATTGACAAAAATCGAAACAAAAAGCTTGGGATTCTAGAGTGAAACAAATGTAGATATAAAAAAAAAACCCTTTGCCTCTGCTAAACTGTGCTGTCTCTGGAAGAAACTAATCACAGGGTAGGCAGACAGAGCGTCTCGGGGGGGATTCGACCAGAAATTCATTGGCGACATCAATGTTAAATACCTTTTATAGCCCCGTTTGTTTTGGAGAGTCAGAGAGGAATTACAAGTTGTGAGTTGTTGAGCTCACGGGTCGTGACTTTATTGTGTTGATGAGAAAATAAGTGTGCCATTTGCATCAGAGTTTAATTTGGCTGTTGGGGATTGTGTTGTTATTCCAGGTCATGAGCTGCAGATGAGCTGCTCAGGTGTGGCATTGTGAGAGAGGCTCTGGCATTCTTCCAGAGCTGCATATTGCACTTTTTTTGTTTTTGCAAAGAGGAGAGAGAGGCAGAGTTCTGATCACATTAGGCGGCTAAAGACTGTGGCATCGTCTTCAGTCTAAGAGGGAGAGGATGTTTTTTCTTGGTGTTCTCTTCGTTATCTCTGTCCAGACTTACTCCTGCTGCACTGCACTCAAGGCTCAGTCTTCTTTCCTGTGCCAGTTTTCATCACTGAAACTAGCATAGTTTCAATTTTGTTACATTGGTGCAAAAAAAAAATGTGATCAGAAATGAAACAGACGCCCTGCAGCTTCCTTAAACATAGCAGTGATCTTAATGGCTGGTGGCATGGTCAAACACACTGCAGCAACACAGAACATCTGGTATCTGTCTCAGTTGTCAATGTTGAGCCACAGCCAGTTTCCTCTCCCAGCCACAGCAGCTGAAATTAGTGCTTTTTAATGTCAGATTATTGGCTAACAAATCCTCTTTCGCTATTGGTTTTGTTTTGTTTCGTTCGAATTATCAGTGCTCATCATTACATTGTATCAATACCAAGATATTCACTGGTATTTATGCAGGAATTCTCAGAGCTGATGACACTTGGTATCACTAGATATGACAGATTAATCCTGGATCCTAAACGTATCCTCTCTCCCTCCCATAGAATTTGAATGTCTCTCTGTTCCCTACAACAAAGCAGGCTTAGTAAATATTAAACTTGAAATGAGACCTGTTAAAAATGATTAGTGTCGAAAAGTCCAAACAACAGTTGAATGAAAAGTTTACAATGTGTAAAGAAAATTAATTTACATTTACATGTTAAAAGCTGTGTACAGTTGGTCATTTCATCTCAGATCTCGCCTGGTCAGTATCTACTACCACTGATACATTCATCAAACTTTACTAAAATCTTCACACATCTTTTATTCAAGTATGCCAAAGGTATCACTCCACTACTCTTAACTTAGGCCCAGACTGAACTGTGTCCGACTGCACGCATCTTAAAGGAACAGTGTGACATAGGAAATAGGTGTATTTGCTTGTTCTGGAAGGGAGTTGAAGATTGACAGCACTCAGGGGTTTATTTGTAAAACAGAAGCTACAGCCTTGAGACAGTTAGTTAAACTAAACAGAAATACACTCATCAACATCAGAAAAGGAAGCATGGGGTCTGCATTAAGTGCAGCCCACTCCAAGATGATCAGTCATCCTGCTTTTGTCCACAGGAGCCGCTAAAGTCAACACGAAATCTAAGTTCCAAGCGGTTGCTTTAATCTTGCTTTTTAACCCCAACATGAGAGCTTTTTGAAAAACAAAATGCATTTTCATCGTAGGGTAATTAAGAGCAGGCTTGGCCCAGATCTTTTTAATCAAAACTCACCCTGCCATGCTGCTGTTGGCTGAGCTCTCTGCAATCTGCGAGCTGGCGATCCACTTCGTCTCGCCCACCACGGTCCTGGCGTGTGGGAGGCGGCCCACGTCTTTCACCGTCATCATCAGGTGCCGTGACGACTTCAGGACCCTGACGGCTTCGTCGTGCGGGATGCTCAGAAAGCTGCGGCCGTTCACCTCCAAGATCTGGTCGCCGACCTGCGGGGAGGGGACGGCACACAGAGGGGTGGCGGGGGGGACTGAGCAAGGTGGCACGGGTGGACCAGGCAGAGACTGTCACATGCACAGGTTCATAGGTCAAAGGTCAGAGAGAGGTAACGTAACAGATGGAGGTGGTGGAGGTGTACGAAATGTTTAATGGATCAGAGCAGGTTAATTACGTTGCAGGTTTCTTGGTAAAAGTTGTGACTTTCTCAGGTTGAGCAGCGAACAGAAATAATTACACAAAGATTATTCTCTGCTCGCTGACAGGTTCAGGACCGGAACTCTTTAATATGTAATTGAATGGGCTTTCACATGTAATTTCACATTATATCAAAGGGCCAAGCCCAGAGGCTGCAGTAGAAGGAGTATAATGATGTCCATACTAAACACCACCTTGACCGTACCTCTTGTCTCCTATAATGAGCTGATGTATTGTAGCTTTAATGTTGAGGTCAACCCTCTGCGTCAGACCCTCATCTGTGCTGAACGAAGCTGAAACACCAACCTCAAACTGCACTTTTCCTACGTACTTGATCTGTTCTGCCTGGTTTGGCTTCAAATCACCAGTATCAATCATGACACGCTGTCATTGCTGTTCTGCACACCTGCACATAGCACATCTGCAAACATGGATAACTTTCACTTCCAAACAAGCACTCCCATGTCCGAGGTGTAAAATGTGTCTCAGTAAAGAGCTGATCAGCCAACATGGTTTGATTAAGTCTTTAATTTCAACCTGTTACATTGTGAGTGACCAACAGTCTAAGCGCTGACCCCACATGAAGAAGAAATGCTCTGGATTTAAGGAAGTAAGGTGAAGTAGTTTGGTCATCTCACTGCTGTTCTCTGACTCCATTAACTTTATCTGTCACTATAACTGTGCAACAAATTAGTCGCAGAGGACAGACTCACCACTCTCCCTTCACAAAACAGCACAGTCACTGGTCTTGTAAATGACTTTGTCCAGCATTTAGACTTGATCTAGTGTTTAGCATTTTAAAAAAGTCGCCAAATGTCACTTTCTGTCTATTTGTTTTATACCCATTTCACTTTGGTCAGCCAATCGAACCATCCAACCAACCCACGAATCATTTCAGTGTTCTCTCAGAGCAGCAGCCAGTGCAGGCGAGATATTTAAGACATTCAGAAACTCATATGTTTGAGTTTTTTTGGGTCTTTTCCAACAACCTGAGGTGACCCAGCAGCACCGTATCTGTCACTGCTAATGCACAATACAGCACAGGCAGCTGAGGACATTCTCCACATAAAACTCTACCTTTGTCAGCTTGGACAATGGCACACTTTGTAATAATACGTGGTAGGGCCATTTGATTGCAAATGCAAAGAGACATGTAATCAAAACTGTATTTACAAATGCAATCAATCAGTCAACGCTAACAAGCACGACTGCAGTGAGAACACACACTGCTGCCACGACAAACACGTTCTAAATGCTTATTTGTGCTGTCAGGCTGAGCTGCAGCCTCAGGGATAAGAGACAGATTTTAAGACAGATTATAAGATGTTTGTTCCAGCTGTTTGCATTACAAAATGGCACAAAAAAAGAGCAAATAATCTGCTTCTTGTGGAGTTTTTATAGTGTTTGACAACCCTGGAGCTCAGTTTATTGTGAGCTCAGCTTGGTTTATCTCAGTTTCAGTTGGATTTGACACAGCTAGAGAGCACACATGGCAAGCAAACATGCACAAAGAAGCCGACACGGGAGCGCACCATCATTTTGCTTCTTTCTGTCAGTATCTCTGTCACTTGAAGAGAAATGGTAGTCTGACTCAGAGTCTGACTCAGTCTGACTGTGTGTCAAAACATTATACTATCATATTATGAATTGTTTCTAAAAAGGCTTTAGTGTTTCTGTTCTCTTTTTGTTCAAATGTTGAATCATTGTTTTCCAAGGATTTTTTATTGAGTAGTAATATTTGACATACATTTCATTTGTACATTCAAAGCTCGTTTTCATGGTCCTTACATGCGGCATTGAAGTCATTAGGGAAATTCAATTAAGTAGGCACATGAGTAATATCTAAATAACATAAACAGACACAGTGAAAAACAATCTGAACTATCTGAAAACAATTATATAAAATCACAATAAAAAAAATAAACAAAAACAAAAATACTGATTGACCAGAGGCCCCCCCATCATCCTCACTGACCTAGTCCTAATTAAATGTTGAATCCTTTAAAGCAATTGTCAGCAAAGCAAAATGAGCAGATTTCCATCATAAACAACCTGTCAAATATTTCCACACAAAATAAGCCGCAATGACAAAGCAAAAACATGCTTTTAGAAAATTCTGAGTCTCTAATCTGTTCTACCCAGTCAGCCATGATGGTGAGAGAGTGAGCCAGCATACACAATAAAAGGGCTGTGTCCGAAATCACTCACTATTTACTATGTAGTACATTATATATATCCTGGGCCATTATATAATATGTGAGTGCCTGGATTTTGACTGTGACAATACACTCAATATATAGTGGTAGTCATGTCTATGGCTTGGACACTGCTTTTTTTCTCCAATGCAACGTGTTCCAATTTATGAATTAAAAAATTTGAGTTGTGCAACACTACACTCATCACTGATGATGCAAAATGATGATGAATAATGTGTGAATTCTCACTGCTCACTATCTAAGTGATTGGTCAGCTGTCCTTTGCTGCCAACATCGCTGCGTCAACCCGCGCCTGCTGATCCACTCGCCAGCACATCATTAGGATATGTTCATTCCTCACCCAGAAGGCGGCGCAGGTTCTGGTCCAGGCTCTTGTCATCTCACACCTGGACTGCTGCAACTCGCTGCTGGCCGGTGTGCCTGCATGTGCCATCCGACCCTTGCAGCTCATCCAGAATGCAGCAGCCCGGCTGGTCTTCAAGTCCTCCCACACAACAAACACCTCTCCTCTCAACCTTGCACTGGCTACTGGTGGCTGCTCAAATTCAAGATGTTGGTACTTGCCTACTGTGCTGCAAATGGCTCAGGCCCATCCTACATCCCATACACTCTGTTACTGCCAAAAGGCTTATTATCCCCTCACTATGAAGAGGGCCCAGCAACTGCTCAACAAAACCCAGATTGTTTGCCGTCCTGGCTCCATATTAGTGGAATGAGGTCCCCACTGACAACGGGACAGCAAAAATTCCACCCATCTTCTGCCGCAGACTGAAAACTCAACTGTTCAGAGGGCACCTTGGCCCATAAATAAAAAAAAAACAGAGCTTGAGAGGTCCTCTGCAAGACAGTGTGCCTGTAGGCTTACAGGGGAGGGGAGACAAGGCAGAATTTAGGGAAGACTGATTGCAGCTAAACCTGCTCCTAGTCACATGACCTCATGTGACAACCAGAAGCACACAGCCAAGACAATACTGGACATGGGACAAGTCTCCTTGTCTTTCAATGGCCCAGTCAAAGCTCAGCCTGCAGAGCTGAATAAAGGCTCCTAATACTTTTCAGTTTTTGATTAATGCCCTGATACATTGGGATATTTCACTGCTGCTTCCCACTCAAGATGACAGACGACATGTTGACGTGTCGCATTAGGAAAAGCACAGGTGTAAATAATGAAATTTATGATTTGGTTTCAGGGTGCCGGTATTGTTCATTCTGGCTCACTGTCACACTGTCATGATTTAATGGGACACTTTAATAGAGCAGAACCATCATTATTGTTATTAGTTACACCCGTGCTTTTCCTATGACAAGTCAAAACGTCTGCTGCCAAAAAAAAAAGGTCTATTAGTTGCTATGGTGACAGGAAATGGGGGTGATGCGCAACAAGGCCTGTGGTCTGCAATCAAAGCGGGGACGCTGCAGTTAAGCGATACTCCCTGAGTGGAGTACGGGTCCAGATTATATCTTGGCCTGAACTGCTGTATCAAAACTCCTGCAGTTTGCTAAAGCACTGCTGTGTGTCCACCAGTTAATCAAGTCAGATTATTTGCACCTGTTGTATTGGGCAAATGACTGGAACTTTGATTCTGACTCTAATTACACGCTGATTAGGTTTGATGACCCCGTGAGGCTCAATCAAAACCACACTGCTCATTAGAGAGGAATGCCAATATTCTGCATTCATCCTTCTCACAATTTCTTCATTATCGTAATGGATCAGGATGGATGAATCAATACTTGGTTATTTGTGGCGATTCTGTGTATCATTTAACACAAACAGTAAACACTAACCACCCCGACCGTGTATGTACACACATTAGTCATTTGCACACACACGCACATGCAGCTTCATGTGGTTAAAGTTGAGCCTCTTGATTGTGCTGCTGCATCTCCTGCCATCATCAAGTTGCCTCTGACGTCTTTGCTTTCCTTTCACTCTCTCCTTCCCCCTCTCTCTCCTCATTATTCTGCTCCCCCATGCCCCCCTCCTCCCCCTCGTTATGATTCTATCAGAGAGTAGATGGGCCCTGTCCTGAGTCACAAGCACTTCATTTTTTTGTCTCTGGTGTGATCCCTGAGTCACACCAGCAGTGCCACGGCAGCCCTGCATTCTGGGCAATTAAACAACAACCAGCAGATACAGTGTTTGCAATTAAAGGCTCCGATCAATGCCGCTGTTTAATAATGACACATTCTTGATACAGACAAGAAAACAAGTGTAACTCGATTGAGTGCAAATGTCACACACACTGAAAACAATTGAAATTCACAAGTATAAACCCGACATGTCCAGAATGATTGTCCCTGCGGCTGTGAACACACACCTGCATGTGACTGAGGATTTACTAACACCAGGCGGGAGGAGGGGAAAGAGCGCACAGAGAAGTTTCCGTGGTTTCATAGTGAATCTACGGACTAATCCATGCAAATAAATAGTCGTAAACAATCTGCCACAACTGTGGTGGTGTGTCACTTGTCAAATAGTCCCCAATTAATGTATAACTTACTCCTGTTTGAGTATTGTTCACTAAAATCTACAGTACCCTGCTGTTTTAGGAAATCAAGGAGTCTTTTAAAGATATTAAAGAGGTTATTCAGAAGGAGCAGATGGAGGAAGGGCTCAGTGCGGCACACAGGGTGGGAAATAGAGAAAGCGATGTGAGATGGACATTGGTACATTGGTGGTTTGACGATTTTAACTAACATTGGATATTACATTTTCATTCTTTTCACTAACATCTACACTTCTGAAATTGTTAGTGAAATGAATGAAATGACAGTTTCACTCATCAGAGGGGACAATTACTGAGTGAGATCAATTCAGACATGTACTAAAGTCACTGAACCTGGATCTCTGGACTGAGCCACTGCAGTAATGGCAGCGTCGCTAGAGAGTGTAACACATTAATCAGATGGCAGATTAGTCTGTAGGCTCTGCAATGTAATCTGCAATAATAACCCTAATAAATGTGCAAAGTCTGGAATATAAGTTACAGAGTGAGTAACAAACAGGCAGCAAAAAGACTAAGCCAGAAGACTACAGAACCACTTACAATCACTCTCTCTCTCCACTGTGCTGCCTTACAAGTAATCCTGAAAAGAAGATTCTCTCCACTTGTAGAGATTTAAATGCAAATTAAAGTGCATCACTTGGCAAGTAGTATGTGATGAATTATATCCCCTGTCTTCTTCTGCTCAGACTAATTGCTCCCTAAAAAATCTATTCTTTCTAAGCTCTGTTTCCTGTCTGCTTTTTTACCAGATGACTTTGTGATCACATGAGCACGGTTGCCCTGACGACTATCCTCCTTAATAGATTACTTTTGATCAGCTGTGGAAATTAGGCTTTAGAGAGAAAACATTTACTCCTACATCCCGGTAGGTGGGAGGTGTCAGACACCTTAAACATGGTACGGTCAACAATTTAACCACTGCTCTCATTCACGGCCCAAAGCATATTAATCTTAACATAGCAGGCACACAGTAGCAATAATGATAATTCACAGTATGCTACCAGATACTCTCACTGGCAAAATGAATCAATCAATTATACTGCAAACATGCCACTACTGAACAAGTCACCTCTGAGTTTTCCTTTTCTAAGCAGCCCTGGTATATGAATGGTAAATTATTAATTCAATTTTCATTGGAGAAAAAGCCATGACACAAAACAAAATAGCATTCTTGGATTCCAGCCACTGCACTCACTGAAACACAGTTTGGAAAAGACCATCATTTGATGCTTCATATACACGGCAGCAATTTTCTGCAGGTAAAAATGAAGAACAGCAAACGTCTACCCGCACAGAAACGTGCTGAAAACGTTTCCAGTAACTAACAGTACCCATATCAGGAAGCAATATATCACATAGTGCAGCAGATTTTTGCAATTGATGGTTAGTTGGATATTTTTCTGTGTGTGGTGAAGTGGAAACCCATAACTCTCATCAAGCTGCTCGCTCTAGCAGCAACATTTAGCAGAACTGGAATAAAATGCTGCCAATAACTTTACTTCTGAAAATTAAAACACAGTGTGTAAAAGGCTAAATCCAGCTCACTGGGCTGGTTTTCAACAGAAAAAGAATGAGCAGATTATTGAGCAAAGGTGTGTTGCATTAATCCCTCTGTGTCTTGGACAGTACCAATGTGGACCCTCACATCTGCTGGAAACACAGCTGCAGAGCACTGATGGAAGGCAGAGGAGGTGAGCGGACAGACTATTACGCTCCCTTTGAACTGTCCTGCTCGAGCCTTTTGATCAGCACTATTGTCACAGACTCTTCTGACATTATCAGAGCTCTGTGATGAACAGTCTGGGTCAGACGGCTCAGGGCTGAACGGCGGCGGACACACGAAGGGGGAGATAGAGGGATAAGGTGGCGGTTCCAGACCACTGATCCTGAAAGCTACACTAAGAACAGTGGAGCTGTTTTATCCGGTCCTTTGGCGTTCTTTCACTTAAATGCTTCTTTTTCTCTGTGTGTGTGTCCTGTTGGTCAGACTTATCCTGCTATATCCAGAAAGAAAGAAAGTAAGAATCATGGCAGTGCAGTTTTCAACCTCTTATAGATGAAAATATATTGAGATATTCTTGCTGCACTGGAAGATTCATCTGTTTATGGGATTGTGTAGGTTATAGAAAATGATTATCTGATAAGATCCACACATTCATTTTAAGCCTAAGAAGTAAGCCACCCGCCACACAAGTCATATCAGGACGAGGAGGTGTTTTCTTTGCAACAGTCTGTTCAATTGGCTCATTTGTAGCTTGTTAATGTTGTTAATAAACAGTTAGCAGGAAAGTTAGCAAGCAGAAAGGAAGCAGTTTGTCTTGCTATTTATTTTGGCACTTCCTGTTCGAAGTCATTCTTGTAACTGTTTTCTGCTTTAAATTGGAGCCTGGCCAACCTTGATTTTAGGTTGAAAAGATCCTAAATTTACCCAGAATTGAAAGGCCCAAAGGTAATCAAGCACTGAGAAGCTTTGACATTGCATCTGAAATGTGTCATCTGTCAGTTTTCTCGACGTTGAGGTTGACTGATGTTGACTAAAATGACTTTTGCTGGGTTTTACTTAAGTTTGGAATGGCACAGTAAACCGGCTTTCTGTGAGAAATCTTGGGAGATCGAAGCAAGAGTCGATCTTTGTGGAACCAGTCGCAGGGATGGAAAGTGCGACCACTGATAAGGAGAAAAAAGCGCTCTCTGCTTTCTGATACAGCAAAGCCAGAGAAGAACACTGCAGTGGCTATTTGCATAGAAGATAAAACTACATGAAAAAAGCCCAAAATGAGAAAGAAAACTATGAGACAAAGACAAAATGTACTTGTCCAGAAAAGACTGATGGTGAGAAGATATCTGGGTAAATACGGTTGAAACATGAATATTCTTTCGACTTCTAGGTTACATACAAGTGTCATTTCAATGACAGTATACAGCAGTTAGGTGTAACCTAGACAGGCAGAAAAACACCCTTGACGTTTTGGTGTTTTTTGACCTGAAAATCATCCAGTCAGTGCTTGTTAGGTGACCTCAAGTGCACACAGGTGACTAGATGCTTCAAAATCACAGTCAGGGACATTCACGCAATCCTGAACATGCAGTGATTTGTGTCTCTAACCAGCTTTGAACGTGGCTTCAGTGATTACATCTAATCACACCTGCATTTAGAGCTGCTCAATCATCCAAGACATGTTTTGTTTGTTTTTTTACAAAAAAAGTGAGAACCCCAGTGTGGGCCACCTGTCTCTGATCTCTGCCTTTCATACTTCAGCTCTCCTGACATTTCCTCCACTGCTTCTGTCCTTTGGCAGAAGGAGAACAGGGGAGAGATTAGATATCGACTCTGTCCTGCCGCTTATTCCTTTGTCTTCTTAAACGGGCGGAACTTGTAATAGATTAGAGTTTGCAGATGAAGCGTGGCTTCCAAAATGGAGAGGAGACGGACATATGGAGTGTGCCAAAGTCCAAACAGCACATTCATCCGCAGTTTGAGACCTTCACAAGAAATGATTCCGCTTTAATTAGACCCCTTGGCTTACTTACCTGCCTTAATATCGCTCGTTGCAGCTTTTAACAAGCCTTCCTTGATATATTTTATTATTTCAGCGGTCTACCTTTTATTATGAATCATCTTCTCTTCCTGTTCCTTCTTCTTCTGTTTAATTTCTCTCCTCTTGCCTACTTAATCCTCTTCTATCCTCTTCTGTATCCTCTTCTCCTGCCTTGTCTTCCCCTCCTCTTCACCTGCTACATCTTCCTCATACTCTTTTCATCTTTGTTCCCTCTAATTAGAATTCTTTTCCTTTGTCCTCTCCTTGCTCGACTCCCAAGCTCCAACGCAGTCATCATCCATCAGGGATTCCCCTCAGCCATCATCCTTTACAACATGTTGTACTTTCGTGCTGCGTATTGTGTTGGAACATGTGAGCAGAGCAGACTAAGCTCACATGTTGTGGAGGTTCAGTTCATCCTCACAGAACAGAGAGTATTAATCTCAGCTGATATCGACTGTTTCCTGTGGACTGATTCACAGCTACGATGTCCCGGCTATGATGCTTTATTAAAAAGGTCACCGCATTTTTCAAACTGGCAAGCACACTCCAGAGAGCAGATAATTGTAACCAAGCGCAGTCACTGCACTGCATTCTTACTGCATTTATGAATTACTTATCGCTCACGATACACAGGCATAAATAAATAGAACCAGCCACATGTCAACTTTAAGCTTTTTAAAGGTTAAGTCTTTATATTAAATAGAAACAGAGCTGTTATCTCTGGTAATTGCGTCATAGAATGAAGCTGCATTAATGTTACACTTAGATCCTTTGTAATTTAAGAAATATTTTGATTACTGTTTAAGCAAAAAAAGCTAATTTTGAATACATTTCCGAGGCCTGACAGCCCGTCAACAAATATGATCAAGCTGAATTTGAACTGAGTTCGTTTGGTGGTTGGTGAACACGTGTATGAAAAGTGCTGCCCCATTAACTGAATACCAATTTTCACTTCTGCAGGATGTTTGAAATGTTTGCGTCATATAGACAAGGTATTTCATCTGTTATTTTCAGTCACATAAACCGTGATCTAAATAGCTATTCACACCTATTTTACACCTGCTCAACAAAAATGATGAATGTTTCGATTATGTTTTAGTCTCGTTCTACACCTGCAGAAGTACAGATTATTAGCTTGTTATTCATGGGCTTGCTCTAAAGAAATATAATCACATAATGTATGAAGAAAAACTCATGTTACCTTAAATATTCTGATTTATTGACACATTTTTCATAATGTGGGAATCATGCCAGACTGAATAAACCTAAAATTAACAGGTTAAACATCTTAATCATTACTGAGTTCTGTTTCAGAAACCACAGGTCTAACAGTTGTTTGGTTGTAGTGCACCTGTCTGTTTCCCCTGTCTGTTATATCTGAACACACAGAGACTTCTAGATGTGTTTCTATATTGATAAACATCTGAAACTTTTGCACCGCTGCTCCTCTTTCAAAACAACTTGATCTGTGGAGCAGGAAGAACATCTTAATGATGCAACTCTGACAGCAGTGAAGCGCGATGCGGCGAGACACATCGAGCGTAGAAGCCTGACTGACTGATCCTGCATGGGCATACTAATGACCCAGCACACAGCCAGACTGCATCAAATAATCCCTCCACCACACGCTGATGTGTTAAACTGCATCACAGTAGCGCAAAGCTCAGATCAGTATGAAGAGAGAAAGGCTGTGTGTATCAGACCAGCGGGAACGCTTTCTGCTGCTTGTCATCCAGTTTTAAACAAAGAATGCATGCTGGCAGAAAGATGCATCCTTGTGAAAACAATCCATTCTAAGAGCCAGGGTCCACTTTTAGGGATTCAGAACAGATAATCCAAGACGCTTAGGTAACATCTGTTCTTTCACAGATGTTACGTGGAAAGGCTTGCAGCAGCTGATGATTAATTCATCGCTGATCAAGTGATCACTTTTGTTTGCAATGATAAGCACAGAAAACCATCACATTTCAGAAGCTAGAAACACTTTTATAAACGATTAACAGATGTGCATTCAGTAGTCTAGATTATATAATGCTTTGAAATTACACAACATAAGTTCTGATGTCTTTGAAAGACTTGCAGTCTCCTCCGCCCTGCTGTACAGCCTGGAGTTCATGTATCTCTTCTCATCTCATTGTTCGTGGAGACCTATCACAGAGGCTGTTCACCTCAAAAGTTTCCTGAAATAAACACCAAGCCTTAAAGAGTCCAGAGAGGACACAGATCTGGTTTGGCATTAAAAAAGAGCAGTGAGTGAGGAGGTCTTGGCCTTCAGTTCTGACAACCTTGTTTAAACAAGTTCATGACTGTGAATAAAGTCTGTTTTTTAGCTCCATTTGGATAATCTAAGCATGACTAAAACCCTCACTCACACTCTTAATTAGAGTTTTAGAAGTTTAGACCTCACCTAATAAGATCACAGACGAGTATGCTGATCATCTACTTTGACTCGTAATCCTGTTAAACATTTGATGGGATTCATTTCTTGGATCAATTAAAGCTGTGGCAAAGAGAGTCATGACATCTTTTTAATTTTTATGGGTTGTTTTCTCATCACTGGCTACTTAACCTTCAGAAAAAACAAACCCTCCTACGGTCATAACCAATAAAAGCAGGCAAACATTTTCCCCCAAAGATAAATATGGTTTATGCTGAGAAAAAAACAACATGCACAACAGAACAAGGACACAGATTATTTAGAAATAAAAAAAAAAAGATTGTTGTTTTTAGAGTTAATTATACAAAGGATAAATTACACATGAGATCTATTACCTGCTTTCTGGCAGGGCCTGAAGCTTACTGAACCAAAATGAGCCAAATTACATTTGTTCCATGAAACCCAGCAGCAAACTTAGTTCATCTATTCACTCTCAGCTCTATTTCGCTCTATATAGTAGCTTTAACGAAAGGCGAGTCTGTGTGACTGACGTCCTTTACGATCCGTTGAACAGTGAGCTCAGTGCTGCTGAAAGCTCAGTTCAGTCACACTTGCTGCTCCATCTGACAAACGATTGTACAGAGAACATTCCAAGGTTTCTCTTTGTAAGAGCGAGGCACAACACAGCGGAGCGATAGCGACTTGTGCCGCAATTGTGGGTCAATTATAACGAGCCAGTTTAAACTCATCCAGTAAGAAATATGAGCTTTCTGGAAACATCTGTTGAGGTTAAATTAGGCCCTGAAAATCAATTTTCTTACGCAGCTCCTCACTGTGAGTGATGGGGTTTCACATGAATGAGCTGCTTTCTGTCAAAGGCCTGCGTATTTGGAGACTTCTGTGGTGTGAAGTGAGCGGGGTTCTGTAGGAAACCGATGATATTAGACGTACATGCACGATTGAGCTCTGAACAATGTCACAATCAGGATCAGACTCGGGTGACAAGTTGTAGGTTTTTTGTCACCAATGAAGTCTAATCAAACCAAACCCGCACAGTCCTGATGAGGCTGAGTTTTGAGTGTTGAATGCTTAATCAAGTTAGAATTAGGAGTGGGTTTAAACAGGCGAAAAACAAGGACATAAAATAAGACAAACATAATCGCAACACAACAGTGAGAAAAATACCTAAATCAAATGGGATTATTTCAATGAGGAACCTGCCGGATAGACGTAGATTCTCATATGTTCTTGCTAGAGAAAGCACAGGAGTCCTGTATTTGATGCAATAATAAGCTCTGAGTTTGCCTCCTGTGAAAAACTAGCCTTGATAGCGACGTCAAGCTTTCTTTTATCAGTAAATACTTGCAGTGGACCAAAGTGTGCACTGTCATCTTTTGTCGATAATAGACTTTTTGGCCTCCTCACACCTCCTTCCTGAACATATCCAGTTCTTTTTGAAAAAACATGCATACAGACAAAATGAATTCACTGGATTAAAAAGCATGCACATTCCAGAAAATGCACTGAATATCCAAAAATACTGAAAACAGCCACACAGGAGAGAAATGGAAGTGAGTAAGCGTTTGTTCCATCTGTGTTATTGGATATTGCCATGTGAGATGTGTGTGTCTATCACAGTTCAGCTGGCAAACATGACTATCAGAGCAGTTACTGATAGTCACTTCCACAGAAAATGTGCAGTTTGCATTTATGAAATGCAGCTTCTCAGAATCCACAGAGCTTTTCCTATTTGTCTGTGTGCCATTTGTATGACCCAGCAGTTGCTGTGACTTTGTAGTCTGTGCCAACAGATACAATACAATTACTGATATTTGGCTCAGTGGGGGGACTGATAATGTGGAGAGAGCTCCGCAAGAGCCACATCACAGGGAAACAGATGGGCTGTATTCCTGCTTGCTTCCTTAGCCGGACCCCAAATTTGACAGAACATCTGAGTGTGTATTCATACCGCTCGGGGCAGGTGTGTGTGTGTGAATCTGTGACTGAGAGAATATAAGGACAAAGCATTTAAAAAGATTATTGTATTTTTATCAACATGACAATAAAACTTTTATATTCGATGTATTTATAAAATGTTCACTCTTAATGTTCGTCAGTCATCATTAGAGGCTGATTAGAAGTGCCATCTTTATGACTCTGGGTATGAGAAACTGGGGAGCCCCTATAGCTCACTCACTACAGCTCCATGTAACAACGCTGTGTCCCCACGGCAGCAGCCCGGACTCGAATCTAACCTGGAGCCCCTTGCTGCATGTCACCCCCTACTCTCTCCCCACTTCCTGCCTCTCTCCCCTGTAAGAGCCAAAACATGTCTTTGCCACTAATCCAGACAATGATTAAATTTCCTATCTTTGTCACCATCAATTAGATGGAAATATTTACATATTTTTTGGAAGGCATTGCTGTCTAATTGTGAGAAAAGAAGATAGTGACTGAGACTGGCTGATGAGGTCCATGTTTTTCAGAGGGTTAGCACAGGGTTGATCCCTTTAAACAGCAAACAGTGTGTGGTGCTACCATTTACACAGTGCGATGTCAGCAAGGTTGAAATACTTCTGCATTTTCTGATGGGGACGGCCATTCTTCTTTTTCTTTTCTTTTTTGTACTCCTTTTTAATATTTTACTTTCAGGTTTTGTTTGCTGTCGTGAAACAAAATTCGACTACAAAGCAGGTGCCCCGCTGGGTCAAATGTATTTTTTGGAATTTTGCTAAATGCAAACAAAATGGTTAAAAAAATGAAACAAAAAGAGAATAAAAAGCCTTGAACAGGAAATGAGAGAAGAAGAGAGAAAAAGCACGGAGTGGGCAAACTAGCATGGTTTTTATGTGAAGAGCAGCAGTTGTTATTTACTCCTCAATGGTCCCTGGCGATTTGGGGGAAATGAGGAAGCCCAGGTGCCTGTCAACAGGCCAGACTTTGATCAATGGGCCTCTGGGTAGCAATCACACTTTTCTGTTGTCTGTGTGGTCCGCAGTTGGTGCATTCCTATTTGAATCTCATGTTTATTAAAGCGGGAAACAACAAGCTGCCTTCTCTTTTCTTCCAGCACAGCGGGGTGTTTCTATTGGTGTGGGCACACAGTCATATATCTATAATAAGTAGAAATAAATGGCTTGCTTTGCCTTTAAAGTGCTTTCCAGCTGTGCAGCCTGAAATAGTCTAATGTGGAGCCCAGTTCCACTTGACGCAGCAGACACATGGAAGCAGAGGTCCGACTGAATGTGTACCTGCACCCTGGATGCACTACTGAAGCATGGACATTGATACTTAACATATGCACTGTGAGGATCGCCGGCGTGAATCAGTTTATGAGTTGTTTATTCTTCAAGGACGGATACAAACACAAGGACATTGCAAACAACTGCCTGTTGCGTCGTTTTAAATTATTTTTAGCCAGTGTCAGCGAGTTGCTAAAGCCTGTCCTTGGAGGAGGCTGGTGCACAAACACTTGAGGTTTGCAGCTCAGCACTGTTTGTTGTTCTCTTTACAGACATTAAATTAGCAGTCTTTATTCCTCACCTAGTGGCGAGGATATACATACTACTGCCAAGTATCTATCCAGCTACTTGAGCTTGAGGAGCATGGACGTTTTCATGTGCATTACTTGATATCCCTGCATGATTATTATCTAAAATTCATGAGAAGTACAGCAATATTGTGCTGTATTTCTACAAAAAATGGTCAACACCAAATGAATTCGTTTTTTTCCTTTGGACATGTCAAAGGTGACTAATAACTAAAAAAAAGGACCATGGATACAATCCTAGTTCTTTTTTTTACATTTACTATGTTGATAATTGAAGTTTGTTTGTTGTTCTAGCCGTACTTACTGTGTTAAAACAATTTATTGACATAAAAATAAAAATTAATTTATGGTATAAAAGCCTAAAATGCCCTGGGTTATACATAAACTGTTAATGTTTGCACCGTCTGTTTTACACTGATGCTGCTGTTTGTTCTCCTGGATTTTAATATTTCAGTCCATGTCTGGTAAATCCTGTTTTGATGATTCCTTCAACAGCAGCAGCACCGAGTTAAGAAAAGTTCCCCCGAAGGGACAACAAATCTCTTTCCTCCTCTACTTTGGCAATGTTACATTAGTCTAAGTTGTCCTTATCAGCAGCTATTTGACATGTAATTTCAAACAAATCCTGCTTTATTTTTTTCCTCTTAAATAGAATGCTAAATGCTAAACGCGTTTTTATTTTTCTTTCCTCTTCTACTCATTTACTGTTAAAACAAATTATGCAGGTAATCCATTTATCAGCTGCACCATTACAGAGAATTTCCATTCTACTCTCACACCGTACATACGTATCATTGCTCTACAATGAGCAAATATTACAGCCAAGACAGTCTGAAGTGAAGGTCACTGCTCCAGGTATCGCTGTATTTTAAACCAATTATTAGTATCTAGTTAAAGTAGCCACCTGCCATGTCAAAAACTAACACTGCAATCAATTTGTCGTGTGGTTGCATACAACAGCTGTCAGAAATTAGATTACAACACTCTGAAATTGAGTTGGAGCGAAACAAAGTGTGACAAATATTCATGTTTATGCTCACGTTTCACACATAAAATCACACAGGAAAACAAGTGCAGCTCTGAGAAACTGCCTCTCTTCCTCTGTGCTGAAAGAGTTGACACACATTTGTTGAAAATGTGCTGAAAGTCAGGTGCACAGCACGGTGCTTCGCCACTGTTTGTACATCAGCTTTAACCTCCTATAATCAAAGAGTCAGGTGCGCAGAGAACAAGGAGCTGCTGAGGTAAATGTGATGAGATGGTGGCCTTTTGGTCCATAAGGCAAAACAAAAGGAGATTACACAGCACAGGTTGTGTTAGAGCACTGAAGTTTTCACCAATTCAGTCAATTCAATTCCAGTAATCTACTGCACATCACTGCTGTAGTTAATAAGTTTGGCATGTTTATGACACAAGCGTGTAGCTAACAAGGAGTCACAAGGTCAGGGATAAGTAATTTGAAAACTAAAACATTCATTAAACCAATGATGATCAATACTTTAATAATAATGTATGAAATGGCAATGTTCAAACAATCTGTGAACAAGCTGAATCTACAGCTCCCCTCAGCTTTACAGAGCTTTACGATTACAGTACAGTACACTACGTGCTCAGCACCAAACAGCACACACATAAACTCAGTGGCTAGCTTATGAACACTGTGGAACATTTAGTACTAATGAGGCAGATATTTCCCTCAGAAGTTACATAAAAGACAGAGCTTAAAGAGAGACAAAGCCGGACATTCATCAGATGGACAGTCACACAACTGAACGATAACGTTGCTGACTGAAGGAAAGAAAAGCTTAATTTTGAATACAGATATACATGGGAGAGGATAGTGGGAAAGGTATTACCTAGAAGAGCTGCATTTAATGTTTCCTGGTAGTTCAACATCATTTGACGTTTCATTTTATCCCTGAAAATTTCATGGTGGGAGCTCAGAAAAGCAGCTCTGGTATATTCCCTCACAGAAAAGAGTATGCGGATCCCTCAGTCCTTGATTCTCGAGAAAAGATCAGGGGAAGCGTCGTCATGTCCCAGACACTCAATACCATTTACGAAGAAATGCTCTTTTATAGATTACTTTTAGGGCATTTCTGTTTTATTAGACCACTCACAGTGAAAAGAGGCAGAAAAGATGGCTGAGCAAAAATGTAACAAAGCAACAAAAGGATCCAGGTGAATTTCAAACCTATTATGGCAGAGCCACCAGGACAGCCCAGAAGCTGCTATTTTAGATTCTATTTTATACTCTTTTATCTTCTTCTATGAACTGGAAGTAAAGTGAATCGAAATGAATTTTCTCTTGACCATTTCAGTGGCTTAACATGCTGGCTGAGTTTGGAAATGCTTTTTGACTGAGTTAAAAAAAAGTGAACTCTCTTTAACACCAAAGGCTGGTCAGCATCAAATGTCATCAAATATGATACTTCAGTCTCTAACATTGTTTTATGAGCTAAAAGAGTCCATGTTTTTTGATAACAAAGTATTATTAGAGCATGTTTGCCTCAATTTAGTTTGATAACTGCAACATCAAACACTTAATATCATCTAGGATTTCTCAACAGTGACTTTAATAGAAAAAGGATGGGACCTAAAATCAAACCCTGAGGAGCGCCAAGCACTGTGCTCTCTGAGGGTACGTTATAAGAAGACGGCATGATATTTCAATTTCATTTCAGCATCCTGACTTCTGTGCCAAAATTTCAGACAATCAGTGGACTCAGTGGTCACATAAGGGCTGAACTTTCACACCGTCAGACACTAAAAGGTTGTTAAAATCCATTATGTTGCAATAATGCTTCTTCTTTGTCTAGATGGCGAAAACCAAATTGCTCAAGCTATGTATTCGCGTCAGAGAGAAACACACAGACACACACAAGCACAGACACGGACACACACACCTGAACCTTGTTGCTCGCCAAGTGCTGATTTGTTTTGTGCTTTTTCAGCAGGATTGCTCTATCATCAGAGAGGATGGAAAATCACCTCTGTGCAAATTGAAAATATTTGGCGTTAATCCATCTACGTGTTTGGCACTCCCTTTATTCAGTTAGACATGGCCCATGTGTATACACAGCTTATATGTGTGTGTTTGGATTGAATAAAAGAGAAAAAGGAAAGGGTGAGGCTTCATACGATTACTCTAACTTGCAGACTTCAGCTACATCTCCTTAATTATGAGTTTACTACACGTTTGATGAATGTACAGCAATATGAAAAAGCAGCAGTTAAAAGCATCCTCCAGACTTTGAGGAGTGTCCAGTGTCCTCTCCGGTTACCTTCGTGTGTTGACATCACAGTAGGCCTGACCTTTTCCCCTTGGCTTTAATGAAATTAAACCAAAATCAGGCAGATGTCAACGGAAGGGCACTGGGCAGGGCTGACCTTTCTCCTCCCTCAGATTGCAGTGAGTGGGCAGAGATGCAATGTGGGGGAGTTTAGAGACGAGACAAAGTCTGTCCTGGAAGTCATCCAAACTTTCATGTGTTTACACAAACACACATGCAAAACTTAATTTTGCCAATTTTTGCAATTGGTTTTAATCAAAGTCCCTTCATGTTCTAAAGACACATCAATGCTACAGACATTTAACAACAAAGGTGTTTTCAAGGCTTCCTGATAAAAGAGGAGGTGGCAGGAGAGCAAAGCGACGTAGTAACATTTACACAGCCAGACTTTGATTTTCTCTCAGACTGAAGGGTGAGGAAGTGACATCTTGGTGGTGAAATGATCATAGAACCCTGGAAGCGGTATAAGCCCTCCATCATGGTCATGGCAGCCAGATGAAAAGCAGCACATAGACACAGACCGTGCTGTGGGGTAAGGAGCTGGAGCATAAGTGTGGACAGTGCTGAGGGAAGCATCTTCTCCTACTGAGCACTGACTATCAGATACGTCTTTAGCTTGTACGAGTCTGTGCCCCGAGGATGTTTGTGACATTTAGAATGTACAATGGATCCTTCTGCGTTAACGCGTACCCAGCACTTAAATTCAGAGTCAGCTGTTTTTTGTGATTGGAAAAATAGCAGCTTAGAAAAAGATTAAAGTTGTTTATAATAAACCTGAATACAGCACATGAATTGCTTGTCCAGTAATTACGATATCAAAGTGTGGTTTACCTTGATCCTGTTGATAACACCAAATACTGTCATGAGTCTTTTGTACATTTAAGGGCTGTGTTTGACTTTTATATCCAGTCACAAACAGCTCCAAAAGGTCTTCAGCTGAGTCTCAAATGTGACACCGGGTGAGCCATAAAGAAAACAGTGATAAACGCAAAGATAATAGGATGAAAGGAAACATTCTAGACAAAAAAGACAAATCAGGTAGATTTACTATGACAGGCATGCTGACAGATGGGGGGCAGATTTCCCCAGTCGCTGAATAATTTAATCAGCGATGAACACGTTATAGAAATTGCCAAAAGTTTACCCACTGAATCATAAAATATCAAAACACTAGTTCATAACTGATCTTTTTAAGCCCTGTACAGTATCATCACAATATGCCTACTGTATCTGTCTACATTTAGAAGATATGTAGTATACTTTAGTAACTTATAACGAGCTGTTTGCAGTCCCAAACCCCCACTTACTGTAGCTAGTTTGTGACTTTCATTTGCAAAAATAGAGAAACACACAGAAAAATATATTTTTTACTTCTTTAGCCCTGTTTCTGAAGATGTGTGGTACAAATCCAAGATGATAAATTATTCAGTTAGCTCTAAAAAACAAACCAAACACCAGTTAAGATCTGGTTTCAGATGTCCATCCCTCTCTGTTTTATACAGGCAAACCTGCCAATCACTCTGAAAAACATTAGAAGGACACGCATCAAGATTTGTAGAAATGAAAAGATTCTCTGCTTGCTGTGCACCATGGTTTTCTTTTCCATTTTTGCAGTGGCTAGGTACCTTGTAGACTGATATTGTGGGGCCAACTATCCCAGAAAAAAATGCTGCTGGCCAGCTAATGCAAAATGGGACTCATATATATGTCAGATATATTCAGCAACGTACACAACGTACACATTGATTTCAATCTAAAGGACTTCTAAGACGTAGCATCTTTGGAAAACAATGTTTCAAAAAACAAATACGAAATCTAAATGAATTAATTGGAAAGACCAACCACTAAAACAGAAAGACGAGGAGGTATCATCATGTAGGTACCATAGAGACAACACAACAACATCACAGTGCCACCAGAAAGAGAGGTGCTGGAAAACTGCAGATGAATAGTTATGAAACTGCATATTTAAAAATATTTATCTTACTGGCTCCTAAATGGGGCCCCCTAGTGATTGTGGATACCACTACTGAATTCGACCCACAGGTTTACAAAAATGATCAAATTTCATCATGATGCGAGTACACTCAGCTAGAATTACGCCATCAAGCAAACTTCATACAGGATCACTTTAACACAGAACAACAAAGCTCTGAGATGATTGCAGATGCCAAAAACACCTGCTTCACAAGCAGGCCTATGATGCTGCACACATGTTGGAATGAAAAGGTTTCACTAGGGTCAAAGACATAGAGGTACAACAGTCTGACGAGTCAACAACTATGAAATGAATGACCAACTATTTTGATAATCAGTTAATTGTTTTGAGTAAATTTTCAAGAAAAGTAAGTCAAAAGTCTCTGATTCCAGCCTCTTAAATGTGGTTTCTTTACTCTTCTAAAACAAAAAACTGAATATCTTTGGATTGTGGACAACGCAAGATTTTAGGACGTCATCTTGGGCTTTGGGAAACACATTTTTCACTATTTTCTGAAACAACTAACAAATGAATTGAGAAAATAATTGTTAGTTGCAGCCCTTGTGTCCTCATACTTTGAAACAAAATGACACCAACGGAGACTGTATTCATATTTAAGTTGAAAAACAACCAGAAGTGGTGCTTTTAAGTGGGCTACAACCTCTGATTGTTATTAATATTTTTTGATTAATTATGCAGAAAATGTCAGAAAACAGCTTAAAAATGTCCATTTAAATTTTTCAGAAGCCCTAGGTGATAGTTTGAAGTTACCAAAACCCAAAATAATAATAATACTTAAAAAAAACAGTGAATGTTTAGAATTTTTATTTGATAAATGTTTTGAATCATTAATTGATTGTCAGTACTGTTGGCAATTAGTATTCTGTCGATCGATTCTTTTACTGATTCTAAACTTACTGTCTCAAAAAAGGTCTAATTAGGATGAGCTGGACTTTCCTTTAGAAAAGCAAAGTACTGTTCTCCCCCGAGGACAAGACTCCGAAAAGACTGCAGGCTCAACCGCTCTCTGGCGCTGCAGCATTAAGTTGTTAGACAGCTTTTAACAGGCATGACCACACAGCCATCCTTCTGTGCACAAGTTGTACAGTTTAGGATGATCAAACACTATAGGTCACCCCGGTGCACGCCATCTGAAGTCCTTTTAGGGGAGGATGTGTCCAATATGAGAGCAGTGCAGCCTTCCTCCCTGCTGAGAGCTGAACCCTGGTCTCTGGAGACAGCAGGAGACTCGTCATCCAAATGTTAACAGTGTTGCCATTTGCCAGAGCAAATATAGAAACACTGACAGCGAGGCATGAATAAATCAACATTAACATCACTTTAATGTTTTACACATTTTCTAAAAATGGAGTTTTGATTGTATAATACAGCAGGGGAAACAGCAGTCTCTGCTCTCCAGATTCCACATTAACTGTGTGAATAACAAGGAAAACTGGCAGCTGAAACTTCACCGCACTTGACTCAGTTTGTCCACCTTAACATGCCAAATGACTTACAATTTACAGGAAGGATCTGAAATAAAAGGACAACAAATGCAGTAAGGCTATTCTGTTTTTTAATCTAAACAATCCAGTGTTACCCACAGAGCATCAACTCAGCATTCTGTCTAGATACAGACCAGAGAGAGAAGTGAACTGTTGAACTGCTGTTGGCTGAGTGGCCCGATGTCTTCACAAATACTTCTCCTTGCAGTTCACAAGTTATTATGTTGAGTCGTTTTTTGTAATTTACATAGCTACTGTTCATGTCATGTGTCCAAAACAAACATGGCGTCCAAGCAGCAGAAGATCTGCTGTGAAAAGTTAAAATCCATTATTGTGGATTACAGACTATATCTTTGCCTTTGCATTGCCATGTAAAACAATAACAGCCAATCTCATTGGACTTACAGCAGCTACAGTCATATCCACTGAATAATAATTGCAGGGTATTGTCTAAATATTTTGAAGGACGTTTTACAGCACTTTAATGACCTTGCCTTTGGCACTAACAATGCCAGAAACACCAGTGGCTGTGCTGCTGATGTCAACAGGGAGTGTTATATAGAATAATTATCTCCTTGGAGATATGATATATTCCACAGGTATGTTCCTGGCTCATTTTAATGGCCGGCTCAGCTCAGAATTTTAAATAGCCTGACCCGAGATTAAGTAACTGCATGTCTCATCTATGTCCTGCTACCTGAGTCAGCGTATGCACACACAATACAAGCTGTGTTTGTGGCTGAATGTGGGAGGTTGTCTGTGGTTTTGTGGTCTCCCCTTACTCTTTCTCAACCTTCCCCTCGCTCAGTCGAGACGGCGCCTCGCATTTGGGCCTGCAGGTAAAGCCAGGTGTCTATTGGAGCATCAGTGTAGATCAACAAAAGGTGAAACACATCGCAACAGGCAGAAAAATGTGCTTTATTTAGATCTTTGTCTCTAACACTGAGCCCTGGACTCAAGTATGCGTACGCTTGCTTGCAGTAGAAACTCAACAGTCTTGTATTCATTCCACTTTTTCCAAAATGACAAAATTCCACTCCAAGTACTAAGCTGCCAGGCACCAAAACAGAGATGGGAGGTGGGGAGAATTGGTGCAAAAAAAAAAAAAAGAAAGAAGCAATCTGAGCTCTGAAACCTCAGGCTCGACAGTTTCCAAAACACATTCTTCAAAATGCACATCACAGCACAGCACAGCACCAGAAGCAGCGTTAAGTAGTTCATACATATGAAATAAAGAAAAGAACTTGAGGGGGAAAAGCAGGAACATAAAAAAAAGCCAGAAAAGCACATGTCATATCACAGGATATTAAAGCCCTTTCTGCCTCCCTTCTTTTTTCTTTCCACTCTTTTAATAAGAAGCCTTTCTAGTTGCTAACACTTCACATCAAGATGCTATGCTGACTGTGTGCGCCTGTGTGGGCCCTCTAATAGGTGTCTGTGTAATTGGCTGGTTGACAGGCTGATCACTAAGAGGCATGAGATGAAGGGCTCTGGGGAGGAGATGTCCATCTTCACTCTCCTTCTGTTGCCATGCCACCGTGACAAACACACATCTGTAAGCAAACCAACCAAAGCTGTGCACTCGAAGCATGAATACTCTACCTGAAAACGAAAAGATCACTGTGTACACACTTTATATCTGCTATGGTACATCAGTCCTGCATTTTGAAACAGCCAACTACACATCAAATACTGTGTTCATGGATGATGCAACCCCCAAGTCTGACTCCAGCATCATGTCATATCATCATTCATATCTTCACTGCCAACTGACTCCTCTCACTGGGAATACTACCATTATTCAGAGATCTTAAAATGGTAAAAACATTTCAACTCCACCAGCCTGAGTTGCTTAAATGCACATTTGCTTGCTTTCCAGGACTTGATGCCCAGTTTAGGGGAGTCACAGCAAAATGTATCCAACAAACACCATATGTTACTTTCTTATTTGTTCAAACACCTTAAAGTAGTTATTTTGACAGCCTACACGATGAAGAAAAAGAGGAAAAGCAGTTTGATAGAGAATAGCCTAAAGTAGTTAGAAAGAAAGTAAAGAAAGTGGCGTACTGGAATAAGTCTTCCCATGGTGTTGTGTCACTGTGACAATCATTGGAAGAAATGTGAATGAAAATTTCACCACTGGTCAGAGACTCCAGCATTATAGACAGAGCAAACGGATGTAAAGAGCAAATGTGATCCAACCAAGACGAGAGGTCTTATCATAGACAGGCCTCCGATACATTGTGGCGGCCGTAACGATAGCAACATTAACTGCCACGGATTGATTTTCTGTTTTTATGGTTAACCCCCCCCATCCCCATATATTCATATATTACATCAAATCCCCACCAAGTGCCACCAACCAAATCCTTGCAAGAACAGCAGGCGAAAGGAATGTCTTCCCTTTTAGGAATCAATACTTTTGTAAAATAAAAATAAAAGATTACAGTGACTATAAAGGATTACATTTTCTGAAAACAATTAAGGTGCATAAGCCAAAGTCCCTTTCTTATTGTCACGGCGCGGCTGCACCCCTCCCTCCCTCCTTTGTGTTTCTTGCTGTTTGTTCTCTCTCGGTGTTTGTTTGTCTGGGTGTGGAACTTTATTTTCCCACCTGCTGCCAATCAACCTGCACACCTGCAACCCACACACTCATCAAGCTCCTCAGTCTCTACACTTCAGTCTCAGCCAGATCGCTCAGTTTGCCGACGTTCTAACAATATGGGCAGGTTTAAGCCTTGATAAGTAATTTCCTCGTGTTTGCCTGAACCTGTTTTAATTCTGTGCCTCAGGTTTATTGACTCTCTGTGGTCTCAGTCTACCTGCTTGGCCCAGCGTTTGCCAATCTGCCCTGCAGCCAACTACTGAGCTCTCTCTGCTTGCTCTGCTCCACTGCCATTATGGCTCAGCTCTCCAGGCCTCCATCTCAACATCAATAAACAAATATGCACTTAAACTAGTGCAAACCATATGTCTGGGCTCGACTACGAGTCCAGAATTAGATCAACATTACAGTCATTGTTAATCACGGGCTAATAATTTATTTCAGTTGATTAATAGGTTAGTTGATGGATGGAAAATTAATTGGCTTTTTATTACTATTTACTTTTTATTTACTATTTATTGTTTTATCTTTGAAGCATTTTTGAAGCGAAAACTAGAAAATTTACTGGCTACAGCTTCTGTTCTGGTTCCAAATGTGAATATCTGCTGATTTTCATAGTCTCTTACTGAATATCTTCAGGTTTGGACTTTTGGTCTGGCAAAACAAGACCTCTGAAGATGTCACCTGAGAGCTACTGTGCACAGCCAGCAACAACAGCAACAAAGAGCAAAGCATGCAAATAACTAAATTCTTATCTAAAATAGGTCATATTTCATATGTTTGACCAAAGTGAGACAGTGAGTGAAAGACAGTCTGGTACCTTGAGTCCTCCACACTCTGCTGCTGATCCCTGGTCCACTCCAGTGATGTAAATACCCAGAGCATATTCAGCTCCCCCCCGGATCATCAGACCCAGAGACCGGCCATCATCCAACACCAAGTTGACCTATTGAAGACGGACAGATATATAAAGACGGCAGAAGCAGGGGTTAAATATCTAGAGATTGAGTGAAACAGCCATTTCTTAAATACCAACATTTTAAATGACATTTTACATTCTCCATTGTGTTACTTGACAGGCTGCCAGATTTTGCCCATGCTGTCGGCTGTTCAAACTGAAACGGATATGTGAAACACAATGCATGGAGGAAATGACAGCCCCGCTCTGAGCCGGGATTTGCTGGCAGAAAATAAAGAGCTTCAGGAGCGACTTAGATGTGGTGACACAGGGCTATTAATGAGGAGGCTGAATCTGTTCTGATTGGAGGACTGACTGTTTAAATTGGTCAATCAGTTTGTTTACAAGGCTCATCACTGTCACTCCCCCTGATAAGCAGAGCAGACAATGTCTGACACTGTTTGAATTCAAATAATCCATCAACCGGAAATATTGGACGACTACAAAATACCCTGGCTATAGCATCCAACTAAACACGCTGCTGCAGGGAGCTGAGGATATCTACAGGATATACATGAATTTGCCAAAATGATTCCAGTTTCTACATTAGCAAAAATATATATTCAACATCATCTTGTGCTGTTTTTAGGTATTATAATAAATGATGTGGATACAGCTACACAATCAAAATATACTTGTTTTAATGCAAGAAACAGTTTCATGCTGCCTCTTACAGTATGTGGCTTGTCTGAATAAATCAAAAAGTCAACTTCAGTTTTAGCACGTGAAAACTTAAATCTCTTATTTATAGAACCATTTGTGTTATTGCTGAACCCATCACTGCAACTGAATACCTTAAGTCTAAATGGAATCAATTTCTCAAGGTGTTACGGTGAATAAAGCAAGAAAGCTGGAGGACCACAATAAACACTGCTTCATTTTACTGGTTTGAAAAAAGTTGTGATGGAATCCATCCAGCAGGGCACCTCTGTCATTTATATCCAAAATGTTTGACCTCTCGAACATTCGAAGGCTGTGCTTCTGAAGATGGTGAGAGACCTGTTTTTACACAATTTTCAAAAATCTACAATTTGTTTGGCAGTGGCTTGGCAGTGTTAGTGCACCAGCTCAAAGTGAAGTGGACCTGATGCGTCTCATCTGAGAGTGTGTCTGACTAGAGGAGCTGCACTTGTAAAGACCTGGATTAAGAGGCATCAACACAGAATCCTTCTCAGCTACACAGTCTACATGCAGCTATGCATCTATACAAGAGTACCCTGCTAAACACTTTACCACTCAAAACTCATCTTTTTCACCTTGCTTTTATATTTTGACTTGATTACAATTTGCATATAAAATATATAGCTATAACTTCACTATGTATGTGTGCGTGTGTGTGTGTATATATATAAACTTCTATGTAACACCCTCTCAGTCAATGTCTTTTCTGTGTTTTTAGCATTTTCCACAATGTAGATTAATACTGAAGACAGTTTAAAGTGTAGCAAAGCAAAATATGTTTTAGATTGTTCAAAGTAGCCACCTTTTGCTTTGACAGCTTTGTGCACGAGTGGCATTCTGTCCACCAGCTTCATGAGGTCGTCACCTGGAATGATTTTCCAACAGCCTTGAAGGAGTTCCCATATATAGTTGGCTTTTGTCTCCTTCACTCTGCAGTCCAAATCATCCTAAACCATCTCAGGTGGGTTTAGTGTAAATAATTGTAGAAGCCAGGTCACCTGATGCAGCACTCCAGCACTCTCCATCTTGGTCAAATAGCCCTTACAAAGCCTGGAGGTGTGTTTTTGTCCTGTTGAAAAACAATGATTGTCCCACGCAGCACAAACCAGATGAGCCATGTTGCTGCTGTGGCAGCCATGCTGGGTTAGCTCTGAATTTTGAATAAATTGCCAACAGTGTCACTAGCAAAGCACCTCGACACCACCACACCTCCTCCTCCATGCTTCATGTTGGGAACCACACATCCATTCACCTTCTTTGCATCTCCCAAGCAATTCTCCTCTCCTTGCTGCTCTCCCTCAGCAGTGGTTTCTTTACAGCAGTTCAACCATGAAGGCCTGATTCTCACAGTCTCCTCCAAACAGTTGATGTTGACATGTGAACTCTCTGAAGCATTTATGTGGGCTCAAATCTGAGGTGCTGTTAACTGACTCCTGGTCTTCTTTTTCTGGGTTTCATGAGAACGTTTGATGATTTTGCAACTGCACTTGAAGATTCATTCAACTCTTAAAATTTGCGGACTGACTGACCTTGATGTCTTAAAGTAATGGACTGTCACTTCTCTTCACTAGGTTGAGCTGTTCTTGCCATAATATGCATTACTACAGTAGTCAAACAGGGCTATTCACGGCATACCAACACTGCCTTGGTACAACACAACTGGTCTCAAACTCATTAAGAAGCAAAGAAATTTCACTAATGAAATATGACAAGGCTTGGCCGTTAACTGAAAAGCATTCCAGGTGATGACCTCATGAAGCTGGTTGAGAGAATTTCAACAGTGGGCACAGCAGTTATCAAAGCAAACAGTAGCTACTCTGAAGAACCTAAAATATAAAACATAATTTGCTTTGTTTACACTTGTGGTCTGTTCTGCAGATGAAAGGCTTATATAAAACTATGCTATTCTGTCCCACCAGTGATGATTTGGGCAGGTACAATCTGCTCTTTCCCATCATTTCATCAATCATGTCTCTTAACTCTGCGACTATTTACATTGGCCTTTTAGCTTTTAGCTCACTTAATTGAATAATCTCAAAAAGTCAAAGCCAGCATTATACGCTGAAGATTTCCATGTGTTTACTTAAGATTGATCTGAACCACTTTTCTTTTGAAATGAATCACAGGTTCTATCATGATTTTAATACTTGAAGCATCTTAAGCTTGAGATTTGTCCCTCTCTCAACGGCACAGAAACACATACTATCATTGCAGTGTAGCACTGAACAATACTTCTCCATTAAAAACTTTCTGCTTCCTCTGTCTTTCACTTATGACTAATTGGATGAACTCAACTCAGCATTTTCAAAATATGTACATTTGGAAAGCAAAGAAACCACATTAAAGTCCACTGGGAGAGGTTCAGCAGTGGCTTAGCTGTGCCAAACTTTAAATTGTACATTTTACTTCATTACAATGAGGCCCATGATTACTTGGTTTAATCCTAATGTAGCCGTCTGCCAAGATTGAAAAGGGGAATCAGTTGCACCCTGGCGACTGCAAGATGACACATATGCAAATATCTCTATTAAACAATGTGACTTTCATCTGTCTTATTTCCCCTGCTGGTGGAAGTTTGGCATCTGGCACAGAAATCTTACTTTCATTCAGTGCATATGGTGCTGCACCACTTCCTCTTTAATAACAACTGTCTGCTTATTGAAGGTAAGCCAGCCACCTCTGCTCAGTGGGAATATGGAGGCATTCATGTTCTGTGACATTTATGCAGGACATGGAGAACAATTTTAATTACCAGACTCATCCTTCTTTTATTGGTAGCACATAGCAGTTCTCCTCATCAGCTCTTATCATGGAATCACTTCAATCCTCTTTCTTTCTAAAAGGAGTCCCGGTGGTCTCGTGTCTCTGTTTTGTAGGCAATGGAATATGAGATGGTGCTCATAGAGCCGTTGTTTGGCATAGACAAGTGCATTTAATGACAGCAGGGATTCATGAATGATATTGCACATATTGTGAGTGAAATTAGCACTGCGTGAAAGAGCAACTTAATTGAGTCACAAGCCCTTCCTAATGTCATAATATCCAAGACCAACAGTAGAAACACAGAGACTGCAGTAGCTTTGGACACGGTTTCTAGTAATCAAAACACCAAAGGCATTCATTTATTGTCAAACTGTTACTACTTGACATTTCCCAGTCTTTTGTTGCTCCTGTCCCAACTTGCTTGAAACGTGCTGTTGGCATCAAATTCAGAATAAGCATATATTTACAAAAATTAATGAAGTTGATCAGATAAAACATTACAATTACAATTAGTCATTTGCAGACGCTTATATCCAAAGCAACGTACATATGAATTCACAGACCCATGGCATAACATCGGGGGCAGTTTTGGGGTCCAGTATCTTGCCCAAGGATACTTTGGCATGTGGACTGCTGAGGCAAGGGACTGAAGCACCGACTTCCTAATTGGCAGATGTCCGCTCTACCTACTGAGCCACAGCCACCACAAGTTAACTGTATCGTCTTAGTACTCTTTCCAATTGAATATATGTCAAAAAGGATTACCAAATTATCACATTCTGTTTTATTTATGTTTTTATGCAGCGTCCCAACTTCTTTGGAATTCACTGACAAACGGGAAAACTCACAAAGCAGCTCGTGTTTAGCGGACTGCAGGTTCTCCACAGGGGGGAGCAGTTAGGCCACTGTGATAGCAGTTCCACACACCTAGTTCCACACTACAGGATAGTTAAAGTAATAGCAGCAGCAGCTTGACCTTCCGGTGCTACGTATCAGAGACACTGTGTTCTAGTTTGTTCAATGCAGAGCACATCTTTTTAATTGGTCCCTAGACCACGGAGCTAAATGGAAATCCAAATCCAAAAGAAAGAAGATTGAAAATGTTGAGATGACAGATTTTCTGAGTCAATAGCGACCACCTGAAAATTTCATGTAGTTCCCGACGCTCTACCCATTAAATGCTAATACAAATCAGATAAGACCTGTTTTAATTCCATAGACACTGCATTTCGTTGTCTCTGTGTTGCACTCTGACAATGACAATAAAGTTGAATCTAATCTAATCTAATCTAATCATTGAAAGCACCTTAATATCAGAAACGGATATGAATTCAATTTTCAAACAGCAAAGAAGCTAAAACAGCCAAACTATCTACTGGATTAATATTTTGTAAGCTTTATCTACACAGCACTAACTACAGCCTGTATTAATGGAGCTAAAGCAGTTAAGATTAATGTGTGGCTCTTAGCTGCTGAAAAATTGAAAGTTCTAGTGTAATAAATCTTTTAAACAGCTCTGACAGCTCCTTCCCTGCAGGTCATGAGGTGGTGACAGGGTGGAGCATTGCAGGACTAAAGGTCCAATTATGGTTGTTGTTTACGTTTTTTTGAATTTCTTTCACATTGGTCATCATCTTTTGCCAAATCTGAGTCAAACACTGGACCCAGACGATGATCTGGTGACCACTGAATGATTCTGCAACTGCATGACCTAATTGTTGCCAGTGCTTGTTGTGTTTGTCCAATCAGGTGTTTGAACGGCTCAAGTTCATGTTCAAGATGACTTATTCATGGCCACGGAAAGGACGGCAAAAGCTGTGCAATGTCTGTGCCTTCAAAAACTGTGCTTGACTAGACTGAATGTAAATCCAGGAACCCTTGTTTCAGTCTTAAGGGCGGTTCACAGCATGACGCCTGTTAGAGGCAACATTTTTGTTGGTAACTTTAGAGAAAGTTGGATGTTTTTTTAGCATATTTGTTAGAGTATTTATGATTTATGGATCAAACACTTTTCCATTTTGTTGCTTAGTTTAGCTCAGCTTAATTTAGCTTGCCTTTTTACATTCTTCATGAATATTTGATTTTACATTTTTAGCATTAACTGTCAGAGTTTTAAAGAAATTAGAGAAATTATCCATGCAAATAATATTATGGTAGCACTTTTTTTTTTGCAAAAAGAAGTGTTGAAAGTGCATAAGGGATGTAAGTGACAACAAATGCTATGAATTAATGTAATCATTCTTAGCACTTATGCAAATGTTGAATATTTTACTTTTCTCCCTGACAGAATTATTCCTTTGAACTTACAACTGAGATTTGTGCAAAACAAAATAGACAATGGAAACACCTCTCCATTAGTCCAGCGCTCCAGTGTTTTGTTTCCCATACAGAGCAGCCTCACCTTCTTCTCATCTCCCTCCTGCAGTAGCTGCATGTTGCTGCGTCGCTGGCTGTCAGTTCTCCTCAGGGTGGCGCTCCGATGCTCCGGAAGGTCAGGAGGAGGGGACACACTCCGACCCTGAGGATCAACCCAGGTATAAACATGGTTGGTGACATAGCCACCTGGAATCCGCCCGACTGAACGCACAGAGAGACAAAGCTTTTTACTGCCCTTCAGCACCTGAGGAGAGGAGAGGAGAGGAGAGGAGAGGAGAGGAGAGGAGAGGAGAGGAGAGAGGGGGACAGGAGAGTTACATTATAAACACAAGGCAAACATCTGTATGCATGGGTCAAGTTCAGAGCAAAGACTAGCCACAAATCCACACTTCAATCAGTGTAATTTGCTTTTGTCAGACCATCGCATACATTCACACAAAGACGTGTGGGTACAAACAGTGTGAGGTTGTGGCAGTGAATATTAAAGTGGGACACACCACTAAATGTGGGAGTAAATCAAAGATTACAGAGAAGCAAGCAATTTTGGCCATGCTTCTCCACCACCCCAAAAAGTTCAAATGATCACACACACACACACACACACACACACACACACACACACACACACACACACACACACAACAAACACATTTCTACTGAAAATTGCTGTTGGCTGTGCCTCATTGCTTTCTGATAGCGAGCTGTACGTGCAATCCCTCTGCAGATCAATGTATTCCCATGTGGCCGGCGGTCTGCAGAAATCAGACCGAACAGGGTTGAAGCTCTTAATGATCAAACAATCCCTGTGTACCACAAACACAAACAGGACCTCTTCTTTCATTCCAGACTAAATATCGCCACTAACGCTGCCAATTGTAAAACTGATATTAGTCCAAAACAGTGATCATATTGATCATACAGTATAAATCTGTAAGGTGTTTTTCATTTTTTTTTAGTGATTTATTTAAACATCTTGAACAATGCAACAGATTCAAAACTCTGGCAGCAACAAGGGTCCGTGGGCATCACTTATATAATAAAAGGACTCATTATTTAAGGTTGTTTCCTTGAGTCTTTTGTGGAACCTTCCTGCACCAGCGACAGAACAAGAGCTGCTCTTCCTTAATGAAAGTTAGCCAAGGGAAATTCTTTTTCTTTATATTGATACATTTTCTCATTTCTCCCTTATTTTCATTTCACAGCGTTTCATTTGTTTGTTATTACCGTGAGTTGTCTCGTTTTAAGCTACTATAAAAGTTGAAAAGTTTAGCCATTGTGTGCCAGCTAAAGAAAGAAAAGAGCATTTTTTATGAAAGTAATATATCAGTAAGATCCTAAAACTGCTTTTCATCAATCATCACAAATCTCTTTATATTTACCTCTGCATGAGATTAGAGCTAAATCTGTATTGCATCTCTTGTGTAAACATGCAGCCCTAACTCATTTATTTTCACTTGTACAAAACTGTAAGATTAGTTCATCAGAATGTGTAACTGCTCCACTGCTACTCTGACGCTGACACTCTGGATATATACTATATAAAACAGCGAGTTTTTGTACACACAGTGGATTAGTATTTTGTTTAATGTTAAATACATTTAAAGCTTTCTATTGCTTGAATTTATGTTGCTATTGAGAGTCATTTGAACTTTCTGTGTATTGTTGCAGAGTCATCATGGAGCCATTTATATTTCTGCTGTGTAATGTATTTTTATGTTATTTAGCATTACTTTTTTTTGTATTCAATTAAAAATAATAGTACAAAATAAAAAAATCTTAAACACCACACCATGATATGTACAGTTTCTGCAGATCCTATGTGTAAGGCGGGTGAAAAGACTCCTCAAAGTAGGTCTGTGTCCCTTAGGAATCACAGTTACCCACAAATAACACTAACCCAAACATCAATCTTCCTTCATCGGTCTTCCTCCTACGTACTACTACTGCTCTGTTGAAATTCCTATTAACATATGCTGCAAGCAATAACTCCAATTACCACTTGTCAAAGAGCTGAGGATTGCAGAAGAGGCCCATCTCCTTTGAGCAAAACAATCAAGATGAATCAATTTCACAATCATGATTTCTGCTGAGAGATAATAACTTTAAATTCTGAGGCAACAAAACCTTGTCAGCACTGAAGATCACTGACTGGACCAAAATGGCTGTCATTGCTCCCTCCCTGTTCCACCTCCTCTTTATGGGCCGTGTCAATGCAGAGGTGTGGATAAAAGTGCATAACAAATAAGTTCAGCAACACATGAGCAGGTACTGCGAGTAGCCTTTACACAGAGAGAGAGAGAAGATCCAACTACAGGAGAGAGAAATACTCGCATTCAGAAAGGCACACAAACCACAAACAGCAGGGAGTCAAAAAGGAAAATTGCCTGTCTTCTTGATTTTATTATTGTGTCAAAATTTTGACAGTGTTGATGACAAAGGCTATCTCCCTGATATGAACAATGCACATCAGCAGCACGTCATATCCCACTGAGCATCAGACATCACCAGGGGGTCCTGGGAATCCAAAGGCAATCACTGGATTGCATTGTTTGCAGGCTGAACATGTTGCAAAAAAAAAGGAAACTAGGGAGAAATTCGCTGGGAAAAAATGTGGAATGTGCAAGGGAGGTGTCAGAATACAGAAAGTATTACATATTTTAATTGTTCAGTTTGCAGTGGTGTTGCAAGCTCGCAGTTGTTCATCAATATTTGATTTCCTGTTAGTACAGAACACTGAAGTATATTGATTTTTTGTATAATAACTGCAAATACTACATGAAGTACATGTAGAACATACTGTGGACATGTATTATAGAGCTGGGACACGGCTAATAATTATGTTGAGATTGGTTGTTTTGGAGGAGATGATGAAGATGACGAAGAACCTAAGATTGAACTCAAAAGGCCTGAAAAGCACTGCAGCATCCACAACCCCAAGCAGCTATTTAACTCAAATTATGAGGTTTCTTTAATAAGGTGACTGCTTGATCCAAACACATTGGCCTCTCTCTTAAGCACTTTGCCAACCTGCTACAGAGCATGACTTTGATGTATAGTTACTAAAAGGCTTTATCACGGTGCATGCTGGTCTGAGAAATGTAACTGCATTTAGACGAGAAGGAGGAAGACCGCAAAATGAGCAGTTTTTAGATGCAATGAGAAGCGGGAATGCAGGGATTTAGGGCAACATGACATACAAGGAAAAAGAGAGATGGAGGAGAATGCAGGTGATGGAGGGAGGGCAGCAGGTTTAACAGCCTGCTCCATCCTGTGAATAAGAAACAGTGGTAATCGACTAAGCAGATGTGGTACAGTGGTCCTAATGCGTCGTCCCTGGAGGGAAGTGCTGATTGTGACACTGGGCTGATGCAGCTCGGCACTGCTTCCAACCAGAACAAACAGTGCTGGGAAAATAATGAAATGTATAGAGGAGCATAATGGAAAATGGCAACGGCAGGTAAACTGCTTTCAGATGATGCTGCAGAAAAACAATATGCTCTCATGAGAGTTCAGGCAATCCATTTTATACACAAAAGCTAATGGCAAAGAGCCCAGCTGCAGAGGCCACGCAATTTCATCACTTAGAAATGCATGGTCATTTACTGTGGGAGGTTTAAAGGTACCTAATGTCGGAAAATTACAAAGTAAGAAATGACTGTGAGACATGAAGGTTTAAATCGTAAACCCTGATTATGTAAAGCGTCTGTATTGAATGGACTCAATGGCACTGCAAACTCTTTTCAATTAGAACGTCTACATCTCCAAAAGTTGATCGGAATCATTAAATGAAGTCAAGTGCTAATATGTGCATGTGTTGTGACCAACATGTCCTCATGACTAAACAACTGAAGAGGTCGATTGGCAGTCACAGTTTGCTTAGGTTTAGGTAACAAAACCACTTGGTCAGGTTTAGGAAGTACCAGGGGTTAAAATAAGTATGTTGCTGTTATGTCCGCAATGTGACATAAGATTGTTAAAATGGGTCAGCGTTGACTTTTGGTTTTCGATATCATCAAATCAGTTACAGGAAGGTGGTGTATAAAGATCAGCTGCTGTACTTAAAAGCCATGCAAACACAGTAACTAGCTCATTTATTATATATTTTTTACCATCTGTAATCAAAGTAAAACAAGATTAAATCAGCAAATGTACAAAATTGCCTTAACAAATTAGTTATCGTAAATCAAGGAGACCCAGGCAACAAAGACAACCCAACTCCTGGAAATCTTGTAAACAAGAGCAAATTAAGTAACAGTCAGCAACAAGCAAACTGTCTACACGTTCAATGAGGAGTATTTGAGAGTTTGCTCAAAAGAAACTAGTCCAATAGAGTAGCCCCAAAACTCTCTAGAAACAATTACAATGGGCTTTCTTTAAATAAGAAACAACTTAAAGTCACCAAATCCACGGAAACAATGTCTAAGTTGACAACACTGGGTCCCAAACAGGGTAAACGTCTCTGCATTCATGAGGGTTCAGATAAGGTTTTGGACAGGTGGATTTATGGGAGGAAAACAAAACAGTCCACAGGTTGTCTGTTAAGGTTACTGTATTGTCTCTCATAGGAGAAACTGGTCTCACACCATCAGAACCAAACATCATCATCAAACATTTCTTCTTCGGTGCTGGCAGAGTAGAATACACTCAGCGCTAATTGTTCCTGCTAATTGCATGCGCCTGATAAGTTTTCATGAACACATATACTGCACAGGTGAACACAAGTTTATCAAAGCGTGCAATGTCAGTACACAGTCAGACAAACAAACACACCAACCTGCAAGCACAACGATCAGATGTGTGAAAGTGGTGCAGACACACAAAGCACAAGGAACCAAAACGCAGCCAGGCAAATTGCCTTTCGCCCTGTTTATTTGCTGCTGTCAGAAAAGATCTGTCAAGCACGGGGGATCTGTTTTACACACACACACACACACACACACACAGACACACACAGAGGTGATATTTGAACATAAGACTGTAGAGATACTCTTTCTTATATTACACAACTGGAATCTATTCCAGATCTTATATCAAACCTTATTAAGTGGAAGAAAATCCAGCATTTAAATCCAATCACTCAGTACACAAACAAGCCAACAAGCAGGATGACATTTTGTAAGATCATCACACAGATCATCCTACTCAGTGGAACACTTAAGTATGTACATGAATCACAGAGACTTAATCTTTACATTTATTGCAACCTTAAACTTAATTATCTTCACTAAAAATAATTAATTAAATGGGAAAACACTTTCTGAATGACTTTATTCCTTCGACTGAACGCTCCAGAGGATGGAAAGACCCAAACACAAATAGTCACACACTCACACACACACACACACACACACACATACACACACACACACACACACACACAGATACCCCAAGCAGCAGCTATCATGGCTGAATGCTGAAGCCATTTGCAGAAGTGCCGGAAGATGCATCCTCTCTAATGCCCTGTTCACACATACAGACTCAAACACTGGAAACGCAACAGGATACCAAACATTGTGATTTCAACCTTGAAGACACGCTGGTGCTGCCCGGCACTACTAAAAATCTCAAAAGGCCCCCAGCAGTGCAACATGCAAAAGGTTCCACTTGATGTACAGTGAATATCCTCTGATGCACAAGAGCGACAGCTTGGAAACTATTTATTTATTTGTCAGGGACATCGTGTGTAGGGACTGTTACTTCTGTATGAAATGCAACCAGTGTGATGTATGGAGGACTTCTAGCCATAGCTAATTTGCAGACTTCATCCCTAGTCAGACTTTTAAGGAATAAAACACAAAATATAACACTGTAACAAGCACAGAGGCTAACAATAAAACAGAGACAAACAACCACAACAAACAGTAATTGAAACAGCAATGAGTAATAAGGATAATCCAGCTTGTTTTGATTCCATTGTGAAATGGAAGTTCCATTATTTTCCACTCCTAGGTTATGTAAATTATCCGACCGTACAAAGTAGTAAAAAATAAGAAAAGAAAGAATTTCAATTAATAATTCGCATAAAATAAACAACAATGAAAATACATGACAATGATGACAAACATATCTGAAAAACGAGACCTCGTGATATAATCTTACTTAGATCAGCTTATAAAATGATTAGGAGATTAAAAGGACTGATCGCTCTTTGTTGATGCCGCTGCATTGCAGGTTGACCACGTGTTTGTCCAATTACAGCGGCCAGCAGTGACGACAGGCCGTGTGCGCTTTGGAGAACAAACGAGCTGAACCAAAACTGGAATGTGTTTGTTTGATGGCTTGTTGGAAATGTGAGCGCGGCTGGGAGGCAAGCGGATCTGTCAGCGGTGTGAATGGATCATAGCCACTGATGCTGTGCAGCGTTGGCACAATTTTCAAAGTCCGATCCATCTATCAGCTGTATGTGTTAGTACCTTTGGGGGAAAGGCGAAGCGTGTAACCGGCAGCGGGCGTGCCTGTTTCCCTGACACCGAGCGGGAGGAAGAAGAAACGCAGGAATCACATGCGCTCGTTTTCACATCAGTTCAGTTTGTGTCCCTGACAGGTAGAGACACGATGTGCCAGGTCCACAGCACACAGTGCAGGCAGAACACATCCCAACAACAATATGCTTTTATAGTTTGGGCTTCAGGAATGAAACTGTGAGGTTTTGGGTTTTATCATTGTTTTATGTCCTCAAAGATCCAAATAAACATTACGATTCCATTCACTAGTCAAAGTGCTGACATGTCAGCTGGCGGCGTTTGCGTACAATCTGGGTGAGCAGTTTGGGAATCGGAGACCTTTTATAATCACTCCTGCAATTTTAAATGGAAAATAAATAAATAAATGACTTGGAAAATCAAGTGTCACATGACAAATATTAAATATGATGTATTTATTTCACGACACATGAACACTTTAGTCAATTTCTGTCCCTTCAAATTGCAGGGTCACGTTTAAAAACAAGCTCGATTCCTACTCTGTTCATCTGGTAAGGATGTAAATTTCCGGCATTTGTCAAGCACAAGTCCCAAAGAACTATACCTACTTTGTGATTTTACTGTTGCAGCTTAAATATAGCAGGCATGAGCCATCTGCTAACGTTGCTGCTTCTTCACAGCAACATAAACATGCAGCAGCTATGTAAGGCCACAACCTGAGCAGCAGGTAGATCTGCTATACTGTGCAATTTGCTCTAACAGCTACATGGCAAGGACTACTTTCTCAGTTTGGACTCAAAGACAAGTTTTTGATTATCTCAGTAAACCTGAAGTGTTCCTGAAAAGCTCTCAGATGTTGTGGTCATTGCCCAGATCAATGCTGTTCTTGCCAGTGTCTGTTTTGGAGTGAGTGAATGACCAACAGTCAGGATGTTTCATTTCAAATCCGCTGGGAACAGAAACTCTCTGCCGACTTTGTCTCCACAGACTTACATGTGTCCCATGTGTTTGTACATACTGTTTTACCACGTGTGTGAGCATGCACATGCATATTTGTCGGACACAGAGAAGCAGTTTAGGCCCCAAATGAAGTAAACACTTAGAAGGATTAATGAGTAATTGACAAGGCCGCCAACACAGAGACTTAATGGAGCCAAGTCATCAATCACAGGGATTAGCCAGAGGAAAACATCCACAATGCTTTGCCCAAGCCATCTCCGCTAATCCCCCCATTCCCCAATCCATTTCTCACTCTCTGCTTCTCTCTTTAATTTGAATAAATGCCCAGACCACCTGCACACACACACACACACCAATGCAGAACGCATACAAAATACAAATGAGACAATGTGACAGACAATATATGCGCAGGAAAAGATTAAAATCGCAGTGATTAATACATGGGTATAATCACTGGAACTACCTTGCAGTTCTTCTGTCTTTCTTTTCAGTATTTTCTGCTCTTGAGCCCATCCCTCCATCACACTTCAGGAAGTCACTCCATGAGATTCCTATCATAATGGCTAACCGTATTAGAGGCCCCAGTACTGCTATATTATTGCCATTTATCATTTTAAGGTGAACATAGAGAAAGATTAAAACTGGCTCAGTAAAAATGTTGTGGTGGACACAAAGAAATGTACAGCTGTTTTCACTGTGGATGCGCTACAGAAGAGGCAGCAGAGCTAACTCTGATATGGAAGACTGATGAACGCTACACTGAGTTAAGAATGAGTCTCCGAGGCTGGACATTTAGATGGGACCCGTTGTTGGCACCGGTCTCTTATCAAGACAATTGTTTGTGCATTTTGTCACTATTTTCAGACATGTCTGACAGTGAAGAATCATCATTTCATAAAAAATAAACATCATAATAGTTATAATACTAAGAAAACTAAAACAGGTACTTCTACTTTCTAATGACTGCCGCTGTCAGTCCCAAGATCTACAGTACAAGCCGAAGAAATTTAGTACATTTGTGTTTGTTTCCACCATAAAAGTTCAATAAGGGTGATGATGATGACCACTTCCGCTTTTTCACACTGTCAAAGTTTCCACACTCACCACCCTGACCTCATCATATTCAGCCATTTATTTCTCTGTCCAGATTCCTCTCACCGATCTGCCCCGGGGTGCCGTTCTTTCAGTATCATTGATGTGCTCTCATTCTGCCATTAAGACCTGCTAATGTTTTTAAGACAACCACAATGACTTGAGACATACAGTCTGTGGGAACCTGTGCTGTTCGGGGCCTCTGAGATATTGTTTGTGATAAGGGGTTATACAAACAAATGTGACGAAAATGGTTTATGCGCAATAATACAAAGGGTTGATACTTCTGGAGAAATAATGTGGTTCTAACATACAGCAGAGTACAAACAGTATCTATCAACAGGAACCACACTGAGGTTCCTGAATCCCTTTGCTGTGAAACTACACATCAAACTGCTCCACCAAAAAGAGGCTACACAGATGGCGAGTAAAGTCCTAATTACACAGTGATCAACGTGGACACTGAAGTGCTTGAAATTGTTCAAATAAAAAAAAATGTCAGGCTGGCTGGCATGGCCATGGATCCATAGACCCCCCTCTCATTCCTTTACTCCAGTTCATTAATCAAACTCCTACAGCTCCTCTCCTCCCTCGCATTTCTCCTGTATTGAACGCCATATCTCTCAGCGGCTGTTATTTACGACACCTCCTCCTGGACACAGATGCCGACATCTTTCACTGATATTTACTGACAGAGGGCAAGAGAAAGAGAGGGGACAGATGATAAGAGCAACCGACGGCAATTCATTGCTCAGTTTCTGCTGAACGTAGCCACATTGCCCTCGCTTCTCTGCATCTGAATATGAAGTAATTTCTCTCTGTTTCATGTTGTTAAACTGGGAACAGCTGCTTTCCTCATTCAGGTTTCATAACGCATGTGCAATTAGCTGGGATGGATCTCTCATATTATGAATAGAGTGAAGAGTGAAAGAATCAATCAGCACTAAACTTCGACAAGCAGCAGCAGGAGTGGTTTCATTTTACTCAACAGAGCAATAAACATAAGCAAACAGTTGACGTTCAGAGTCCCAGTGGTGCCCTTTCATTCTGCATGTTTTTGCTTTAATATCTGAGCAGTCATGATATCAATAAAGCATCTCTTATTCTAAACTATACAGAAGCTCATATTGTGCCTGCAGGTGATTGCGGCTGCTGGTGGCGTCGGTTTTCCGCGGCTCACACCGAATCAATTAAAGCGCTCCTTCGCTCACAGACGCATTGATGAAACCTCTGCGTTCAAATTGCAGCTCCGCCTGGAGCCATTGGAAAAGTGTCTGAGATATCAAATGGGATGGTTTTAAGTAATTATCACTGCTTTGGGTAGGAGCCGCGCTTAAGGATATGCCAGGACAAAGTGAGTTACAGCAGGTACAACTGTAAATTCAGAGAGAGGTAAAGAAGTGAAGGTGCTTAACTTCGAGTGAAAATGTAAATTAGGCCAAACACACTCCGTTGTTCAGCACAGTGGAGTCAGATGGTTTTCAAAATTGGATATGAAAACTAACCCACTTGACATTCATCTAGGATAAATTGCAAAAAGATACAAAAATAATGATACTAAGCCCACTCATTCATGGCTGAACAAATTGCCTTTTATTTTTTGTTTTTTGCAAAACGTGTTTTGTAACTACTTCTTCCTCTCTTTCGACACTGCATGTCAGTAAGCTGACACGTCAGATGGTGTGTTACACAGAACCACCTGGGAAGTCATCTTTGGATGCCGTTTGGGAAAGGGCAGGCACTTAGAAAAAATGTTTGGCACCATCTGTCTATTGCTGTCTATCATGGAGATCAACCAATCATATAACACAACAGGAGAGTCACCATCGTTGTTTGGCCCCAATGTTCCCTGTAGACGGAATTGAGGTATTTTCCAAAACCCACGACCGCCATCAGCCAATCATCATGATTGTCATTATATAACTATATTTTAATGCACCTCTTGTTTTACATACAGTCAAAACACTTTAACATTACTAAAAAGAACTCCTTTACAATATTGCACTGCCTGTGGCGGTAAGTGCTTTGTCCTCTGGAAAAAAAATGGATGTGTTTACATTGTTTTTTTTTTTATTACTGAGAAACTAGAAATACACAGTACAACATACAGCAATTTAACCAGAGAGTCGAGTCTTTCCACAGACAGAACGTATGCATTCACGTATGAAGATGAACACAGGTGACTTCTCTGTCAGCGGGCGGCCTTTCGAACCAGCAGGACACCCCACTGCCCACAAATGTAGCAACAACTTCTCCATCTGAGGGGTTTATTCATCTGGCCTCATTTCCTTCTGAGACACTTCTGCAGGCAAGAGACATGAATTATGGAAAACAGGAACTACAGCACCTAGGCAGGAGTTAGTGCATGTCTGAATAGTGTATAAGACGGTCTCATTACGCACCGCTAAACTGTGAGTGTCTGCAAAGTGCGAGTGAGTATTTATGTCTGTGTGTTTGTCTGTCTGCATGTGTGTGTGTGTTTGCCTTTGTTTTCAGGCGAGTTTGTTTGTGTGTGGGAAGATCAAAAGACTGTGGAGGCAGTAAAGTTTCAACTGTGGTACCTGGATAAGAACTTTTTTTTTCATGCCTGAAGAGCTGCCGCACGACTAATGAGTGTAGATAGTCACATTATGCATCACTATACATGCATGCACACCGTACGTGAGGGAGTGTGTACCTTTTTCTGAATATTTGTCTGCATGGGAGACTGATATCTTCCCAGTAAAATTAAATTGCATTATTCTTTTCTGTTGCAGAGTATAAATCCAGAGCTGGCAGTCAAAACACCTTTATGCTAATGACTAATATTATATGAGTGGAGTATCATTAGGCGCCATGTATCTCATTAGTGTCAATTCAATAAGGTAATGCTGGCATGCTGAATCCAAGATTTGGGCAAGTCGCTGTGTCTACTCTGCCAAGTGAAAGAAGAAGAGTAAGAAGATGATCCAGGCCAATGACTGGCTGCCTGCCTTATTCGTGGTACGTATGCAAAATAACCAACCAGGATCAGAGTAGAAGCACAGCTACATCAGCAAAATTGATGCAATGAATGCAACACGTAGCTGTGTCAGGCAGCACTTTAAATCATAGAAAACCCTCCTTCTGCCTAACAAAGAAATCCAGAATATATGAATATATAAATAATAAACACAAACAAATGTTTCTCAAGGTTTGACTACTAGACAAAATGTTTCATACCTCAACATGAGGTCCATTCTCAGTTTATGTGCAATGACGGATTCAGATTTCCACATCAAACTTGTGTGAGTTGCATTCTGCACCATGATTGGATCCAACTGTAGCTGTGAGGTCTCAATGTCGTTCTATCATGTACATCCAGATGTTAAACTCAGATTTAAGGTGATCACAGAGAAACTTTCCCCCTTCAGCAGATGAATGTGAAAACAGGCCTTCTAGTGTCAAACTCATACATCATTCTGCACAGTAAAGCTCAAACACTCACATGAGGTAACAAAGAGCCAAAATTACTTTTAGCATTCATGACATAAATTTTAGAGCCGTAACAGGCTTCAGACTAGAGTTGGGACTGATCCAATATTGGTGTTGGGTGCCAATACTCATGCAAGTCACTCACTGGATATCAGACTGACATCACCAATGCACATATATGTATCCATAATCTGATGATCCGATGAATTCTGAATATTGCAACAAGCAGCACAGAATGAGAGCTCTGCCAGCATTTCAACAGCATGTGGACATTCCTACCAGAAGGGAAAACATCTTGAATTTGTGTTACAGTAACATGAGCATTTTGTGCCCGTTCATACCAAACATACATTCAAAGCAACAAAGCAAAGGAATATCCCAACTCCAAACCTCGGATCACTCCTCAAATAAAACCGAGCCTGAAAGAGGAGCATAAAGCCTTCAGGCTCACTCAGTGGCTGGTCTCAAGACAATCCACAACATCAAAAACAAGCTTCTTAAAGCAAAAATGAAATTTCAGGACAAACTGGGGAGGGAATATAGCAACATGAACATTAAACAAGCTTTCCAGATGGTGAAAATTTTCAAAATAATAAGACAAAGACAGAAAGAAAGGGAAAAAAGGCTCTAAAGGAGGTTTTTTTTCACCTTTTTTTGTCATTAGCAATAAATTCAAGTACAATTTACGTGATTTGTGACTGCACAAATTGATTACTTTTTCAATTTCAGTTGAACTTTGAGCACATCTGAAACAATAAAACTGATTTTTTAAATTTCACCGAGGTTTGATACCTACAATCACTTTATACAACTGAGCAGGGAGGAAATACATGGCTGCAGGCTTCTCATCAACATGCCTGTCAAATGGCAAGCTGAGTCCACAGGAGGTCCCTGAGGTCTGACATCACAAGGGAGAATGGCACGCACGCACGCACGCACGCACGCACGCACGCACGCACGCACGCACACACGCAAGCACGCACGCACGCACGCCACACTCTTCAGGAACACAGGCTTACACGAACATAAAAGGTCTGTTTCACAATGTTCATTTATGCAAGCAGACACACAAACACACGCACACACACACACACAACTATACATGCAAATTGTATGCAGCATTTGTCCTAGGTCACCTTTGATGTGCACAGCAGTGTTGCCATGTGACAATGAAAACAAATAACATGACAGAAAATTACTAAAACACAATAAAGCAGGCCAGTGAACAATGAAATAACCAAAAGGTCTTGCCTATGGAGTGATACTGTGGGCATAATTTTAAGCAGGCTTGCTTAATAGTGGGTGTGTTTTTATCAAGTGAAATGAACCCAAACTTAAGAACTTTTAAAAGAGCACTTCCACGTATTGCACGGACGTGAATAGACTTAGAAACCTCAAGTGTATTCCAAAAAAAAAAAGAAAAAAAGAAAAAAAAAAAAAGATGGATTGTTTTCTGTTTATTTGGAAAAGAAAAAAAAAGTCTGTCTTAAAATCAAACTGAAGACTAAGAGTAACCTGTTTAGATCTACATGAAACTGCAGTTATCAGTCTTCTTGCAAATGGGAAAACAACAGTGTTTGGATGCATGTGACCATAAAATCTGAAGATGTGAGCCTGATCTCCGTCTTTTAAACAAGAGTCTACAACCATACTGGCAGCTAACATCAGCATGCAAGTGCCAATGCTGATGTTTGACAGGTAGAAGGTTAACCATGTTCACTATCTTAGTTTAAGTTATTGCCGTTTACTGGCTTCTATTTTTAATTTTCCTTTAATTGTATTTTATTTTTATTTTTCTATTCTCTTCTAATCTCTTTCTCTCTCTCTCTCTTTCTTTCTTTCTTTCTTTCTTTCTTTCTTTGAAATGTATGATTTTAATGTATTTTTATGCTTCTGTAAAGCACTTTGAATTGCCTGGTGTATGAATTGTGCTATACAAATAAATTTGCCTTGCCTTGCCTTAGTTTAGCATGTTAGCATGCTAAAATTTGCTGCTTAGCAGTAAGCACACAGCACAGGTCAGGGGGATTAGCTGCTAGTGGCAGGGCTAACAGCCAGTTTATTTGCATTCTCTCCATATTTCTCTCTTGAGTTGCTGTTACATGATGCTGGTAAAACCAGCTCCTTTAAAAAACGCTGATATATTTTCATTTGCTCAAAGCAAAAAGTGATGAACCTCTATTTGTTTGTCAGTCTGAATCTGTCCTTTAAAGAACATATAAAGAGACTGGATTCCTATCACACTGAACAAACATGACTTCCCATCGTACACAACAGAAAACTCTATGATACTATACATATATAGTATAATATAACGGCATGAGAACCTCTGTATCTCCAACAATATTTGATTTACTGTTCTACTTTACTGTATATTTGATTTAGGTTTATACAGCATAGAGGAGCAAGGAGACAGAAAAGATGGTAGGGGGTGCAAATGAATACAACGGAGGAAAAGAGGAGACAGATTCATTTTTTACTCCCCTGAAGTCTTACATGTCTTTTGTTACAGGGGAAATGGCATTTGGAGGACTCACAGCAGTAAACTGTAACTCTCTGCATTCTCCTGCATTACCACTGTATTATTCACCAAATGTGTGCTGTTAGAGGGACAAGTGTGCAGCCGCAAGCTTGCTTGCATGTATAAGCTGCTGCACCACACCAACATCAGTCAGTCGTAAATAGAATACACATTTGTTTTTCAATAGGAGGCTGAGTTAATCTCTGGAATAAAATCATCCGTGTGTGGCGGGCATTTCTCCAGCACACATGATAGGCCTATTCACTGTAACATATCTGAATCCTAATCAGCCATGCCGCAAAGTAATCAATAGCCCTCTGATGACTGACAGGAAACCCTGAGCCTCTGCTAATCCCACAGATTGAACACCAGTCGCTTTATTTTCATCTTTTTTGCCCCTCATTTCCCCCTCTGGTCTTCCTTCCTGTCGGCCACAGCAGAGACACGCAGCGAGAGCCCTGATGTAGTTCCAGAGGAATCATGTGAGGCTTTCAGCTTTTCTCAAAACTCAGGATAAAAGGATGCAGGGACAGCCAAACACTGCACAAGCATTCATGTAATAAAACAAGCCTGATCATCCTCTGCCAAGAACGCCATCAAAGTCTACTTGATCTACTTTCTGCTGAACAATCTCAACAGGGAAACCGTTCTGAAACATGAAGAGCTGCGTGAGAGCAAAGCTGCACCGCCAAAGAGACAACAAGTACTTTTTCTAAGAACTTAAAACATAACTTGTTTATGGGCTTCCTACTCCCCTCGTGGCTTGCAAGATAAAAGCCATTTCGAGCTTTTATTTAACATGAGTTTATGTACATACTGAAGCTTTTTACGGGGCCAGTCGTATGCTGGCTGAGCAGTTAGAATCCTGAGGTCAGCACCAATAAATAACCGCCGCTCAGGACCAACTGATGTGGCAGCCAATTAAAATATACAGCTGAGTGGGACAGGTGGGTAGGGATAAGGCTGCACAAACCACAGCATTTCTTAGCTTTTTTACACTGCTTTTCCACCTGTGTCCACCTGCAATCATCAAGCTGCTCCATTAGGCGGAAATACACTGAAATTACACTGAGAGAAATGTCTATAAAATCATTGCAGCTGGGACGTTCATCTTGTTAAGGTCTGGACAAATGAAAGCAGGAAAGTCAGTTAGAAAAGGGCAATTGAACGCTCACTCTTGCTTTCCCTGTTACACTTTCTAAAGAGAAAGTGATACCAAGGTTCATTTAATGAGGTTAAGACTGTCCTCCCGAGAAAAGCAACAGCATGGCTTGATCAAATGTTTTAAATGACTAATGTTTAAGTTTCTCTGACAGGCAATCTCATGATGTGGTACGAATAATGATGGCAGAAGCCAGACGTGACATTGCCGCCAAACCTTGAAGGGAGGGCTGGGTTGGACAGCTGGGCGCATCAAGTGTCAGGTTTTGACTGCAGACCTCAGTTCACATCCCGTCTTCTAACAGCACTCCACATTGAACCCGACTGACACAAATGTGCTACTCTGACAACAACAACAACCAGGTAGTAATATAATTGAATCATCAGTTTCTTTCAATCTGTCATTGCATCTATCTTTGTAGAAAACAATGCAGACCTACAGTGTACTTCTTGAGAGCCTCTGTCTTCTTCAGCCTCACTTATAATTAGCTTCTCTACCCTCCTGTATGGAACTGTTAAGCATTCATTAATTTCAAATACTGAATTAAACTGTTCCATTTAGACCGTAAATCTTCTTTCAGCCCATCAAGCGATGCTGACGGAGTGATGCTCCCCGCCAGTGACACAGGCTCTCTAATCTGAGAGGTTTCATTATCATCTCTGTCTCATTTCCTGGTTCATTTCAGTGTCGAGTTTTATCAGCTGAAGTCAAACCTGACAGGAATAAACATCTCAATGCTCTGAAAGGGACAAGAGCCTCTTCATAATACCACTTCAGTTCTTGTTTTTGTTCAGTTTCTTTAATCAGATCATCCATTGGGATGGCTGCGCTGCTCCAGAGTCATTTGAATTTGTCTAAAAGTACTAAAAGTACAGGTGTTACTAATAACATTAATGTTGGCTCTGTTCCAATCAAGTGCCCCGGTACACCAGCATGAACAATCCCAGGATCCTGAAACAGAAGCACCTAAGTGGAATTCAGCCATCATTCATTTTTCTATTTTCACACGCAGTTTTCATGTCAGAGTGTCTTCTGAAAACGGCCCACTGTCACATTTACTCAGAACAACGGAAGGGTCATTTTGTCCTTTGCTATTTTTGCCATGTGTGAAAAAGTTTCAGTTAAAATACTTTAACCAAGCAGCATTTCTGCGACCTCTAAAACTTACTTTACTCAAATATTGAACAAGCTTGGCAAAGATAAGCAGTTGTACCGAGTCGTTTTTAGTCCCTGTGAGATCAAAAGTTTTGTATAGTGGCACTCCTAAAACCCAGATCACACATGACAAATTCTACTCAATTCATTATATGCAAAAAGGCAATGTACTGTATCCAAGCACCCTCAGTGCTCAGCTTGCGACCTTGCTCTGCAATGCACTGCTCGCCAGAAAACTTGCTGCTGCCATTTCATAAGCAGCCCTGCATCCACCTGTAGGCTTTGAGGCTACTTATCCTGTTAGGGACGTTATTGTCAAACCCAAATCTCTGTTGTGCTGAGCTTGGTGTATTCTTGCAGGGAGTGACAAGGTCAGAGCTTTAGATGCCAAATATCAACTCTGTACATATTCTGCATTCACATAACCCGTTGGCTGGCTGAAATGCACTTGGCACAGAATTTTTACTTCATTACAACGATGGCTCTATACTGTGCCCTGCAAGCTATTTATTTTGTGTGTTATATATTCAATGCTATGTCCTATCAAAAGGGAGTGTTGAATTAACTGCTTTGTAATGCATGACAACAAAGCGAAAACTTTGACTCACCAATCTCACTTATTTTCAAAATCAGAACAATTAAAGGAAAACTTTTGTCTTCTCAAACCTTGACCTTATTTTGCCAATTTTTTGTATCTGAATGACTTACGGGTTACAACAGTTTTTAAAAATGGTCCAGTATTGAGCGAGAGAGCTGTCTCAATGTAGAAGTCTCCCTCTGAAGTCTCTTGAGAGTTGAGTAGAAACGTGAGTGAGAGATTCAGACTGTTTCTCTTCAGGGTCCTTCCCACAATGCTGTCTGTCTTAGAATAACAGTCTGAGCCTGTCAGTGGCAAAAACAAGCACTTTTAGTGGACGCACACTGACAGTGTGCAATTGGTAGGAAGGATTACATTGCAGCCCGTTTTGCAGCTGCCGGCTGCGGCACTCGCTCAATATTGGACCAATTTATAAAAAGTGTTATCCCCATTAGTCACAAAGATATATATAAAAAAAAAAAAAAAAAAAAAAAACAAGGGAAAATGGGGGCCAGGGTGAAAAATACCAAAATTTTCCTTTGAATCCCCTGCTAAGGTGCAGTGTAATCACCATTGAACATCAGGCGTGGAGCAGGATGTTTTGAGCTCCATTGTTACAGATATGTTGTGACTGTAAAAAAGAATGTGTCAAACCCTGACAGATGACCCTGTTTGACACATACCTCTGCACACTCCATGACGCTGTCCTGGGAATTCAAAGGTCTCTGAGAAGGCCGCGCTGCAGTAACCTCCTCAGGGCATCCAGACCCTGTCAAACAACCCTTCCAGCATCCTGCAGTGCCGCTCTGTCTTCCAAGCTCACTGCAATACACAGCTGTTTTTCATGCCTTCAGTGCTCAGCTATGCAGAAAATTAACTCCAGCGGCTACAGCACATCCACACAGGCCAATCTAAACACCACCTCAATCCATTTCCCTCCATCTCTATTCCTCTCCCTCTCACTCATTCTACTGGACACACAATCAAGATGATGTTCCCTGTACACCCTCTCCTCATCAACATCCATCTACACCTCCACATCAGCAGCAGTCAATCACATGTACACTATTTAATTTGCACCTCCTTACACGAGTCTCTCACACCGTGTACCAGCTCTAATCCACTCGATATTCACGAGGTTTGCTCCCTAAAAGTTGTTGATCTATATTATCAGTTGAGGTTGAACTAAAGATGGAAACAAGTGGCACATTAAATCAGATTCAGCTTGGAAAAATTCCAGTTGTGGCACAGCCCCAGTATCCACTCCACTGCTAAACATCATCTCTAAAACATTTTGCCTCAGCGGCGAGAGCGTTGCCAGGCAGGTCTTCACTGAGAGTGGGCACACACACACACACACACACACACACACACACACACACACACACACACACACACACACACAGGTTATTTCATTCTGTTGTCAGCTGTCTCTGTCACTGTGAGCTCCTTTCCTCCTCCTCCACACACACTCATGGCAATGGCAGGTCTAAAAAGACGTGGGAGGACAGGGGATGTAGAAACAGATGGGTGCTGGCACCAGCTGAAAACCCAGAGTCTGACACTAATGGGCCCGAAGAGAGACAGAGAGGGACGGCCCCATCTGGGCCTGATACCGCTCAGCTAGCCAGCAGCAAAACACAAATTTAGAAACAGACAATAAAATGTGCTGTCACTAAAACACAGTCAGGCTGCTGAAACTGCTGTGCACCTCCGATCTTATTAACAGAAAGGTCCTAGCCTCAGATTTCACAAGTGTGTGAGTTTATACATTTGGAGGTTGTTGAGCGAATGTTTCCACCTCTGATTCTTTGATTTGGTGGCTGCATTGATGGACCATACCCACATTTTTACAGAATTAGGCCCATTTGTTATAAATCCTGTGAACAATAGATTACATCCAAAGGAGTGGGTTTAGGTATTTCACGTTTTTTCCTGTCCAGGCTGTCATTGGTTGTCATTCCCTTCAGTGCAGTACATCAACTTGTAGACACTGTACTTGAAGGTTGTTTGAAATTGTTAAAACAGAAGGTTGGGTTTCAGTTGCATTATATTCAGTCCTTAATTCAATTATTGAGTCCAAATCATTTCAAATCTATACTTACGTATAGATTCTAACCTTTTTTCAAGTGACAGAAGCTATGATATTTGAGAACTAGAACTCAAAGAAAGTGTTTACATATTTGCTATTAATCAGCTGGCTCCAAAAATGAACCAGCTACAGAACCTAACCATCACAATACATGACACTTCATGCATTCATTATTGTCAAAGTTACGTTTGACAACAAAGACAGCAGACATGATGATCACTTTGATGAGTTAACAAAGGTTTGGAGGGATGCCTCAGAAGATTTTGAATTTATGCGAGAAAAGATCAAGAAATCTGAGCAAACCATCCATTAAAGTATTAATAATCAGTTAAAGGTAGACTTGAGTGCTGATCTTACTTTCATAACTTGAAAAACAACATGAAAAACTGTACACAGTAACACATAGTAGACAAATAACAGCATTAAGGTGAAACATGTGGTCAATCCCAAGACAAATACACACAAAAACACACATACACAATACACTTGGTGTATTCTGCTTGTCAACAAATGCCTTAACCAGCATGAGAAGCAACCTTGTAATTGCGTCAATAGCTCAAAGGATGCAATCCAGCGAGGAGACTTAATTAACCAACACCCAATTAAAAGCGCTTATGAAGCATATTATTGCTCAGATTGCTTTGCCGACAGCTATTCTCCTCTATTCCTCAGAAGTGTGTTTCTGTCTTTGTGTGTGTGAGAGAAAGGGGGGGGGGCTGGATAATAAACTAAACCTTGATATGAAATGTATTTGAAATTTGATACAATAGAGATATCTTGATAACTTTCCTCATTAACACACAAAGAAAACTGCTGCTCTCCAGGGATTACTGTGATTCAACAGGATAATGTGAACACTACATTCTCAGAGGTTTGATCATAATAAGTCTGATTGTGATTCATAATTAAGACACTTTCTGATGTTTTGTAATATCTATCAGCCTCGACCCCACACTGTGGAGGAGAGATCATTAGCTGAGAGTTAGCTGCGCCCGTCGTTTATATCTGGCCAACCTTACACAACATGAATCATGCGATCACAGACTTGGAAGAAATAATTCATTATAATATATCTGTGAACCATAGATCAAGCAGAGCACATGGAGAAAGTGATGAGAGAGTCGGGTCAGAAACTTGGATTTCCACGATGTCAGGTGGTTTCATCATGGTAAAGATGTCATCAGTCTATTAAAATGGAAGAAGATACATTTAAAGCTTTATTTTTAATATTTTAAAGCACAAGGTCTAAGACAAACCTTTGTGTATCCTTAAACATCATAAAAGGTGAAGATGTTTTTACAAAAAATGCATTTAAATGAGTTTAGAAACTCTCTTTTAGTAGTGTTAAATATATTTCATAAAATATTCTGATTCGCATGTTGAAAACGACCAACTGTATTGTGTTGTTGGGGGGGGGGGGGGGGGACTTGTACCTTGTGGACTGCACAGGATGTACATAAACAGAAGAATAGAAGCATAGTACTGTTTTTCATATGATATGAGTTTAACTATTTGTAGTACTATACAGTATGTATGACCAACAGTTAGTGACTAATCAAACAAAGATCTGATGATGAAACATGGAGGTGATGTCTTCAGCCTTAAATCACACTCAGCTCTGAAAATGGAAAGAAGAAAATGAATGAACTGCTGACCATCTGTATGTCTTAAGCAGAATGGTGCCCATCTGCAATTATTGGCCATAATTTCAATATTATATACTTGCAAATGTAGCCATTGTAAATGACTTGCTATTGAATTGCTGAAGCTCTTTGGCCTTTCACATTTACTGCATTTATAAGCTCTGTGAAGTCTGCTCTGCACGTCCTGTGGATCGATATCTTTAGAAAGAGAAAGCTTTCTGTTTTTGAACAACTTGGGAAACAGCTTCGCAGAGCTACCAGATAGACTGTGGCTTTATCATCATCACGGTGCGATCGTCAGCGGTGGCCTTTTGAAATCAGGTTAGAGTCTGAGTCCAGAGATGTGACTCAACAGCACACATGTCATCCAGTGTGACTCACTGCAGGATGATCACATCCAATCAAATAACTCACAGCTACCTCTGCAACACCTAATCTGCTAAATATAAACCACAGTGCATCCAACCAGACGTGCTGTACATTGAAGACGCACACACTGTGGTGTTAACGCGCATATTCTCATCTTGGCAAGTGTCACTGCAACAAAGAAACAAGCACATACTGCATGCAACAAGTCGCCACCCTCAACAAGAAAACAGGTCATCTGTCAGTGCCTTCCAACCCTGTTACAAGAATGAGTCACATGTGCATTTTCTGGACTGCCACCTGTGGTTCATGTTTGGCTAAGTTTAGCCAAATACTTGGACAGATATGGACAGGTAACCACTAAAAAAACCCACTGAACGGGCTACAAACACACAAGATCCTGCATTACAACCAATCCAACCTTCAGATGACTGTACATAAAGCTGTTTTACAACCTCGTGACACATTATCACCACGCATGTAGCACTTGCGTCAGTCAGGTATTTACTGATACAGAGGTGGGCTGCAGTTGTTACCAGATTAAAGTGGATCGAATCCATGGAAAGTAATGTTTCAGAAAATAATTTCAAAGTAAACAATAGAAGATTATTAAAACTGCTCAAAATATAAAAGGTCTTTGAATCTGAAACAATGACCTATTAATAATGCATAGGTATAAAATACAAATACAGAACATAAAGAACACTAGGTCAGTTCAAAGCTGCTTTTTAAGTCCTGTGGGAGTCCCCAATGTCTATTTCAGACATTTCAATTTAATTCATGACATCTCCTGAAATACTTATTCCAGCATTAGATCACTGGAGGGAGAAAAATGGGAATCCTTGTGCCTGTAAAGCCCTGTGATGTTGTGGAAAATCGATGTGTGAATATGTCACTTTGATTTCTAGTTATGAGAATATTAGACCATGTACTGTGAACATTTAAAATAATTGGTCCGAAGATCTCCTGACAGTATTTTTAATGAGAGACCTGTTCGGCCCTTCTTTTAAAGGAGAAATAGAGCCACACCGCTTCACTTTACAACTAACTAGGCAATGCAAATCCTGTGTGAGAGTCCAGAACAAATCTTTTTTATTTGAAATGTAGACTGAAATTGGCCACAGATATGCCTTTCTGCCTGCCTGTTTAATGTTTGATTATTTCATTCTTGCCCTTCTGACTCACAACATATATATTTAAGTCTGCAGACAGACTGGGCTGAGCACAAAGCAAGCCGAATCAAGTGTCTAACATTCAAATAAGGGTTGGCAGTATGGTTCAATCCAATACCTCTGTGTGTGAAGTTATCGCTGCATGTTATTGGAAATTCAATTGAAAGAATCAGTAACTTGTGTATACACACACACACACACACACACACACACACACACACACACTTCTAATATGTGTGTTCTTTTTGATTGACTGATTGATTAGGGAGGCATTGATTCCTTTTGATTGATCGAATCATTTTCACTATTTTCGCGATTGATTATCAATTGTTGCTCATTTCCTGATTGTTGATCGATTGTCACTCATTGCTTGATTGATTGAATAATTGATTGATTGATTTCTCGATAATGACTTGCCTGATTCACGTCATGAATGACTGCTGATAAAAACACTTGAAATGTGTTTTGGCCTTATATCTGTATGTTTGTATTTAGATTTTGTATCCAGTTCAAATAATGATTGATTCCCTGTGTGTGGCTGTTTTTCCTGGTTCGTTTTTTCAATCAGGCCTCCTGCACCGCACTCTGTAATGTGGAAGAAGCATAAAATGACTCCAGGCTGTGAATTCAGCATTTTAACTGGATCTGATTCAAATGGCTGATTGGAAAAGTCAGTGAACATTAGAGCCAGATCAAGAAAGAATGCCGTCAGCCACACTGACACAACTTGAGAGAAACTCTCACTGTTTTAACAACGATGATTAATGTGACACCATTTGGGAAATTCTCTTTTCATTTGCCGTCTTCCACAGGGAGGTCGGAGTGCGGGAACAACCAGAACAGTTTTCCTAAAGGACACTTCAGCTGCTTTACCTTTAGTACCTTTTGTGCTGACATAGAGGCTTGAAATAACATCTGCTAATTCTGTGACTCTCAGCCTACAATAAGGGTCTGGACCCCCAAAGGAGTTTAAAAAATTAAGCTACTTAATGGGCTATGAGAGAGAGAAAAAAATAACATTTCTACAACAGAGAATAATGTTTTTTCTGGCTTTTCTCTGTTCAGTCATTTTTGTTTCAGAATATAGATCATCATTTCATATCCACATCTCTGTATTTGTCAGAATATTCAGCTTTCTCAAAACCAGGCTGAGTAAAGGCATATCCAGCTTTAGGATGCCAAACTGTGGTGTTAGCATGAACAAACACCTAAACGAGATACCCCCCGAATAATCATAATCTGACACAAAAAATCAAAGAAAGGGACACACAGATACTCTGTTTCCTCCGCTTCCTGACGGTGAAACATCTTAGATGCTGTGGATCATCGGTGCCACCATGGTTAAGGTGCGGTTGGCTTAGGCTAATTTTAGATAAAGGCGCCCAGTTAGACTTAGGCAAGTAGTGGACACGGTGATGGCTAAGTCCTGAAATGAATGCAAGCCTGTGTAATTCACACTGTCACATTGTGGGGACTTGCCTTACTTGTGGGGACAAAATGCAGGTCCCCATAATGTAAATCATTAAGTTTTAAGGTGAAGACTTGGGTTAAGGGTTAAGGGTTAAGTGAGTAGTGGTTATGGTCATGGGTAACGAGTAAGTCTCCAAGAAATGAATGTAAGTTGATGTAATGTCTCCAAAAGTGACGAAAACCTGTGTGTGTGCTGGTTAACACGTCTGTCTATATGACAAGCGGGTAAAATTACATATTACATTATTACATAAGAGAGCAGAGGTACAACACACACACACACACACACACACACACACACACACACACACACACACACACTTCAGGGGGCGGTCTGATAACCCACTGGGAATGTCAAGGTGTTTCCTGCCTTTCAGCAGTTTGATGAAGAGGAAATAAAACGTCTCATATTACACAGAAGCCAATTTACAAATGAGATAAGCAGCATCGTTCATCAATTTGGAATCATGCCAACGTCTGTGGGTGTGTAAGATCCAAGTTGTAATAAACCATAATCCCTTTTTGGCAAAAGACGGGTTAACTGACATTTTGTCAAAGATTTTGACCTTGATGATTTATGATTTCAGGAGCACCTACATTGATTCAGTCAGGCTTTTTCTTTAAGTGAGAGACAAAGAGAGGCAACTCTCACGTCCCAGAGACTCTTCTTTTTATATTTGTCTCTGCTAGGCTGTTGAATTTTGCATAGGTGCGTTACAGAAAACATGTTAAATCCTGATATCCTCCTCCCAGGGGACAGGACAGTGAGAAACATACTCTGAAGGTGATTCATTTCTATTTCACTTCGATTTTTCCAGCACAACAACATTGTACTTTTGTCTTATTTTGTATACTTGCTGTGTGTGATTTAAGTAAATTCCTTTGTGTTGTGCAAATTTGAGGTGTCAGCTCTGTTGAACTTGAAGGAAAACAAGGATCACTGCAGTAAGTCTGTGTCACAGATCAGCACGCTGCCTTGTAGCTTGGACTGATTCTGTAGCTCAGTGCCAGACTTCACATTTTCCTGCAGGCAGGTGGGAGCAGGTGCAGAATAATGGAACAGTTGAGAGGAAACCTGTGGCTTACAGCAAACCAGCTGCTCATTGTGTGTCTGACAGCCAATTAAGCTGTAACTTAACAAAAACAATGGGAGTCAGAAAATATACAGTAGATTCTTTTTGTTTTGTTCAACATTCATGCAAAAAACACACATTGCTGCATGTTCACGAGTCTGAGTTCTGTTCTGGATTGATCAAATGTGGTCTTCATTAAAGCAACTGAACCATGTGCAGCGTGTCATGCTAACAAGTTTAAAGTTGTGGCAGAAATTTAACAAAAGTATTAATGGTCTAAAATGTGTTGAAACCGAAATAACTGCATAGAAAACCCTGAAATCAAACTTGCAATGTGCAGGGCCAGGCGCTCAAGATGCACACGTTTGGTTCAAGGTAAGCCATGTTGTCATTTTACCAGCAGCGGCCTCATGCCAATGCCCCGCACAGTACACTACATATGATGTTACAGATGTGTTCATTTCTTGCATCATTCTGGTGGTAAACAATAATATTTTTCAAAGAACCTGCTTGACCAACACTGCAGGGCACTTCAGCTAAAGCAACTAACATTTGACTTCACGCCAGAGAAGGCACTCTTCTAGCAGATCTGTCGCAACTTAAATGGCTGTAATTAGAGTGAAAGGAAAAAAATGGTGTATTGTGGGTGTTATATCACTTCACTAAGTGAACCGCTTTACAGTCTATCTCTCATTTTTAGCTCTGTGTTTGACACATTGATACTTTCAGTTAAAATGAAGGCATGTTTTCCTGACCCCCTCAGCTGGCCCCTCTTCTGCCACACAGGCCCCTCCTGGAGTGGGATCAAGAGGGGCACAGCAGAACTAGTCCAGCAGACTGAGAAAGAAACTGTGAAACAACAGCATAAAAAACATCCAAAGTGCTCTTCTACAACACACCTGGGACCAGACTGTACACTGGGATCAGCTCCGGCAGGATCATGAAGACAGAGGAAAAAGATTTGAACTGAATAAGCTAATGAGTCATGTACTGAAACTCTTCCACCAGGGTGCAATTACGGACTTTCAATTCAAAGCCAAACAAATGACAACATTTACAAGAGTGACGCTGAAAGATTCAAGGATCAAGTATATTTCAGTGCTTGCAGCCTTATATTGATTAATAGACAAAAAATACGAATCCTCCAAGATTTAGTTAAAAATGGATGAATCATACAAAACAGCCACAATACAAGTATGAAAGCAAGCTGCAAATACAAACAGATGAACCGATCAACAGAAAATTAACTACTAACCAAACATCCTCTGGGTACAGCCTCGCAAATGTGAACATTAGGATTGTTTTCTCGAAAACAGGCAATTTGAATACGTTGCTGTGGAAATGCATTTATTAAATCAAATTAATGGTGATATAATCCAGGTGTAAAAACAATCAGCCCCGGTTGCAGTCCTACATCCAACACATGCAACAAACCTTGCATGACGGTGTCACACAGTTATGATGTGATTAATGTGGACCATTGATCTCTGCTGCACTCCCTATCAATGTGTTTGTGTAACAGTGATTATTTAAAGCTAATTAGGTTTTGACCACACTCCACTGACTGACGCCGCTACATAGCCCATATTACACCTTGTTGCTGTCCTGGAAAAAATTACAAAGCTTCGGATGGAGTAATTTATGGATCGTGAGAGTGCATCGTGCACGTGAGTTTGTGAATGGGGCCGTGCCCTTTTCATGTGGTGGATGTCAGCGTGTGTATTGACGACTGGCGCCTGCTACGGTGAGGTGAGGATGATTTTATGGTCCACATTGGCGCAGCCTAATCCATTTCTCACCACGCTGGTGGATCCTAATGGCCCGACACGGGGTGGTTGGTGCGAAGGGGATGTTCTGCCCCGGCACAGATATCGACTTCATCGACGAACAGTGGCCTGAGAGCCTGGCCTACTTCTCCTGGGTGCATTTAGAGAGACGCTGCACAGCTCAGAGGGCAAGCTGATACAAAACCAACAAAGCATGTGACCGACTCTGCTAAATGAGCAGCCCTGTGACGTATCGATGTCCATGCACACATGCACATGGATTTGCATGCAAATGTGTGCATGGATACACTGTCTTTCCTTGTATTCAGCAGATAATACACTCAACATTATACTCAGGGCTTACTGTGTTTTGTTTACCAAAGTTCACAGTTCAAAGTTTTTTTTAAATGAGATGATTGGTTTAAACTGATTTTCACTTGCGGTCATATATCCATCTATCCAAAAGTTAATTATATTGTTTATCGGATGTAAAAAATTCCACAATATATTTCAAACATATCTAATTGTGCAACAATGAAAAAAGAAAGTGAACAAAGGAAAGAAGTAAGGAAAGAGTCTAGCTACAGCATCTTTCCCTGTGATTAAAATGTAGTGATGTAGCGCCTTTTGATTGAGCTGTTCCAAATAATCCCACTTTGTCTGCCCCCATATGTTACCCCTCTCTCCATGACAGAGTTTTATTTGCAGAGGCAGAGAGACAAGTCACTGTTCCTGTCAGGAGAAAACAGCCACACTCTGATTGATGAAACAATTTTTAGACAACATCATGTTCCATATTTGTCAGGAACAGAGAACGAAGTGCTCAGATCTGTGTGTGTGTGTGTGTGTGTGTGTGTGTGGGGGGGGGGGGGGGGGGGGGGGGGGGGGGTGTATGTGCGTGGTCATGAATAAACTGGGACCCTGATGAAAGTCAGTAGGGGAAGTGCAGCAGCACAAAAGGGACAGATGTAACATAACTGCAGCTGCTACAGCCGTCAAATTCCTGTGTTCAGTTCGCTGTGGAGACTGTAAAGACACCGTAGAAGATGCAGCAGACACCTCTACTACTATTTCAGACTCACTAGACTGTTTGCCAACAGTGTCCCACAAATTAAGGTTATTTGCAAGGCATTAGCTAGTTTTAAAGGGAAACACAAGGCTGCCCAGAAACATTATATTTAGTAATCTTGAGCAATATTGTCCAAAAAAGAAGTCATTTTGAGATAATGATAATGCTCAATGGGAAGTTCAGCCAGAGTCAGGGTTGGTGTCTCATTTCATTTCTGCTATTCACTGAACTACTGCCAGACAGACCCAGTGATACTGGGCAATTCTGCAAAACCCCTGACTTGATCTATTACATTCATCTGCAGGTTATTGACTTTGTCTGTTTGGTTTGGTGCAGGGAAGCACCATACCTGCAGCATACCTGCTACCTGCTGAGTCTGGAAATACAGCTGATGAGAGCGGTGAGACTGAACATTAAAGTTGCCCAGAAAGGCAAAATAGTCATTTCATAGCTGTTTTAATACCGTAGACTGGTGGCAGAAACTGCAGGAACAACCAACTGACAAACATTAGCAGTGGATGTTTTGTAGCACCATAATGTTTTCTTTAAAATGCAATTGCTGATGTGAAATAACTGCATCGCCTAATTTGTAGGAGATATGGTTGGAAGCCCCATGAAATTATAGCTTTACTTCTTTAATGTAAAGCATTTTCTGAACAAAAAGAATATCACAGTGAGGAATCATTACAAACTGCAAGCCGACAAGAAAAAGGCTGTTTGATTCGATAGAAGGGAGCGACTGACGGGATTTCTTATCAACTTGTGATGGTTTTATTGGTCTGGGTTTGATGTGTTGTGCAGGCTTACATCAGCATTAAATATTTAGTTTTCCCAGAAGTGGCAGATTTCCAGGAATTCTGCGTTTCATGAGGACTTTAATATGAGCATGAGTAAATGCATGTGTTTGTAGGATCAAGGGTTTATAACTCATCTTCTTAATCCCCCCACTCCATATGCTTACATACTGCGGTAGAACAAAAGTACCAGCATTAGGAAAAAGAAGTATAAAGTTGTCAACGTCAGACTTAAAATTCTTACAAGAGGAAAGAAATCATTGTAAGACGAAATCTCACGTTCTCAACTGCTGATATCATTCCACAACTTTAAACATTGTCCCAGACAAAGCTCCTTCCAGACAGTTTTTCAAGAGTTAAGCTGATTAGCTGCCGGCTGTTACTGATGTATGTGTGTGTGTGTGTGTGTGTGTGTGTGTGTGTGTGTCAGTGGATTTTATGGTTGATTAGTATTCGCTCCCATAGTTCTGACCAGTCCTTATTATCAACATTAAAGTCTCTACCTCAGCTATTCAGTCAAAATTTGGTGTACTTTCATATAAGATGATATAATTATAGATTACATAAGACAGAGAGAAGAGATAAAGAAACTACTCTCGAGGAGGGACAGTGCCTTTTAAAAGTATGGATTTATCAGCATCCAGCAGCTTGGGGAGCTACAACATACTGTAATATAAAGTGTAGTGGAAAAAGACAGAGAAAATGAGATGTGAGGTAGGTGTATGACTGACAGAAAAGGTAAAAATACAGAAATAAAGAAGCAGCCAGTTCCCTGGTTTGTTCCTAATCCTGTTTAATTAACTTAAAATCCTCCAACATTTCATCACAGCAGACAGATGTGTGGGCTGCCATTTCAAAAAACGCTCCCTTCCTCTGCTTCTATCAACACACAACAACATGTACATCTCTTCACGTCTGACACTTATGCATCACTGTTCTCTCTGTTTGTCTTTCAGTGGGCCAGAAAAGAGAGAGAGAGAGGACAGGACGCCAGAGATAGGCAGGTCTCGATCGCCCCACAGGTCCTCCATACTGCACCACTTAACTTTGAGTGGCTCTTAAACCACAAGCACTAAAAGCACATACACACCCACACACACACACAGAAGTCACATGAGGTAGGCCTTACTCAGCTGGACTGTATATAGAACCCGTGGGAAACATTGTCGTCATTTAATCATGCATTTCAGTCTACTTGTTCCAGTTTCAGAACTTAACTCTTTCGTACTGGAAGTCAATGAGACGTATTGTATGGGAACCGTTTCTGTTTCCTCTGCTTCACCTGCTGGGGCATTAATGGACCGCTGTGACATGCAGACCATCAGTGACAGACTTTGATAAGTGCATCTCATACTACGGTTTACAGCCCATACAGCAGACAATACACTGGATGAACTGTTTATTTAAAAAAGGTCTGCAGCTACAACAGCTGATGACATCTAACCAGACTTTCAACCAATTAGAAAAATCAAAGAGAAGGTTAAGGCCTTTATATGTGACTCAGCACATAAAGGCACAAGGACCATCTGACACGCGTCTGTAGCCACAAGTAATGAAAACTGTCGCGTGGAAGTTCCTGATCAGCATTCTGTTGAGGCGGTTGATTGTGTTCATAGAAGGTTTAACATGGTTGCTTATGATGTTTGTCTCATTTTGTTAGATTAAAAAATGGCTTTTGCACAAAAAATGTTTATATTCCTCAAAGTCAAGCATCCAGTGACACCCAGCTCTGAACCATATAATCATAATCGTAAATAATGTTAAATAAACTACAATCCTTTAATGTCACCCACACATTACAGTAATACTGTAAACACTAAACCAACAGCTCACTGTCACATACTACTATACACTTGATCAATTGTCAGTTCTGTTCAGCTATTGTCCTCAGGTGACCTGTTCAGCAGCACTCATGCTTTTAGCTTGAAATTCCTCGCCTTTGTTCATGACAGAGGTACACCCACAACTTCCAGTTTCACAACTCCCATGAGAAGCACTGTGCGAAAGCTAAATGGTGATGCTGTACATGGTGGTGGGGAAACAGACTGACACCATGAGTCAGTATTGGGAGTGGGTGACGATGGCAGCGAGTGCCAGCAAGGAGCTTTTATGATATAACAAACCTGCCGACTGCATCACTTTGCATTCATTATATGCCTCAGGTATGTATCAGCACCTCTGTAGTGCTGCAGATCTGCACAGAGTTTCTGATATAACAGGAACGCAAAATGCTAAATATCATAACACTCACTCTGAGGTGGCAGCCAAACTTCTATTTCAGGTTGTATTTTTGATTTAAAACTGCCTTGATTTACCACTTATTTTCTTCTGCATTACAGGTATTTTGCTTCCAACTTAGTTCCCCCTGAGTGAGAGTGTGAGAGACGAAATTGGCTTTCAGGGTCTACTTCCTGCACTCCAGCCTCTCTGTGCCATTTCCCGGTAAGCATTGATTTGGTGACCTGCAGGTCAGAGAATGTCTAGAGCAGACATGTAGGTTAAAATTGGGCTTAATTTGGTTGAAAAGTCAGTTTGAGATGTCTAGTTAACTGTTGTATCTGTTGTTTCAGCGGCATTCAAATGACTATATCGCAACATGTATTTAACACCTGATATAGAGACACTGAAATGCTGCTGAAATAAAGATTATCTGTAACATAGACTCCAAAGATTTTAACCAAGTTAAGCACTATTAGAACCTTTACACATCTTGACATATTTTGACTTGCAAATTACAAAATTTAAGGTTACCTCTCCATTACTAACCCCCTTATCTTTATTTTGCTCTTTGATTCCCTTTTCTTAGATCCATCTCCTTTACCAGAAACATGAGTGTGGAAGCTGTCTCATCTGCTTTCCGCTTTTCCTCTTGGCAGAGATGTTGACCTTTTCATTCTCAGTGAGATCAGATTTAACATTCAACCACACAAACAGCATATAGGACAGGAAGAAAAAACATGAAACCATCAATAACAAAAACACGGCAGACAAACAAGACTTACAAGAATTATCCAAAACAACAGTCATAAAATACAGCAGATAATTAAGTTGTCCAGAATCTAGTCTGATGGATTTTTTGCAGCTCATCCCATTTGAAACAGTTCAGAGAAACATAGTCCAGCCCAGTTAAGATAAGTGAGTACTGTAATCTACGTAAGTGATATTCGCAGTTGAGAAATATTTTAATCAAAGATGTGAGTGAGAGATTTGAAAATGTAAGCAGTAGAGCTCTGCAGATGAAAAACACGAGATGTTCTTCGCTTCTTATCTGTATGCAAGTCTATGTAACTTTGCAATTAAAAGAGCAACAATGCATAGACTGTTTCTGTCTGTCCTTCTCTCATTATTTCATTTCCAACATCGTCTCTTTTCTCTTCTGCGCTCTCTGTCCATCGGTCTCCTTTAAAAGCCCTTATCTGTCAAGCAGTTGTTGCCTTGTGTCTGCCTTATAATGGGAGGCCTGTGTGTGGGTGTGGGAGAGAGAGGGATAAAGAGAGACAGAGAGAGAGACAGACAGACAGACAGAGAGAGAGACAGAGAGGGAGATTGTAATCAGGGACAGAAGACAGGTATGAGTCAAGGAAAGCCACCCAGAGGTGTCACAGAGAAACAAACTAAATGTTTCCTCATCCATCCCATCTCTCTCCCAGAGGCATCCTCTACAAATGCCTCGCGGCAGGTGTTTCAGGCCTCAGTGTGTGTGTGTGTGTGTGTGTGTGTGTGTGTATGTGTGTGTGTTTGCTGCCTGCCTCCACTATCACATGGAAATGCACAAACAGGCTTTTGGTCATTTTGCTAACAAGGGCGATGGAATCCCCCCCTCACCCCCCCTCAAATAGCCTGCTGGGTATGGAGAATCAAAAGTAAAAGAACACAAACAGGTTTTTGGCTAACCTGAATGTGACTGAACAGGCTTTCCATCAGTACCTGTGTAAGCATATGTCCACATGTGTATGTATGATGGCAGTTTATGCAGGGCCAGGGCAGAAAGGGTCTAATGGGCAGCCAATAGTGTAATTGCTCCGCTGGGGGAGCCAATGATCGGAGGTCCACCGAGCTATTATCAGAGCCACTGTGAGAGCAATTGCTCCCATGAAACCTCTTCTCCTGCTCATACGGAGAACAAGAGCTGACAGAAGGCCCCGGCCTCTCACAGTGTGATGGGCTCTCCAGACAAGTAGGCACTAATGGCAGACAGCGGAGGTCAAAGCAGAATATCAAGCATTGATGTATTAAAACCACACGCGAAGGAGACATCCAGCTGCTTTGATAATGCTCCCACTGAAGACATGAGACGCAAATGAGAAAGCGTCCCACTGAGACGTAAGCAGATTGACCAGTTACGGAGATTTCTGGAGCTGTGTGCAGAAGCACTGTGTTCCGCAGCACTGTGTATTGCTTATGGTGAGAGTGTATTGTGAGTGCAGTGCTTTTATGTGTGTGTGTGTAAGCATGTGTGCGCTTGACAGGGTAAGGTGTAATGACTTTGTGGGAGCTGATAGCCTTGGGTTTGGAGAGTGAAGGTAATAAAGCATAAGAGTACTCCGTCGGTTCTGACAGAGGCACCATGGAGACTGTTACATATCCCCAACACCTGACCTGTCCTGAACCTGAACTCGACTCTCCCTCCACACACCCACACACTTACAGTGCAAAATCTGAACAAACACACAGGTCCAGGACTCCAGATTGCTGACTAGGCTTAAAAGAAGACACACGTACGCACACAGTCAGTTGGGGTTAATGGGGTGATGAGCTGAGGGCGAGGCCTGCATTACAACCTGGGATCCTCGCCATGTTAGTCCAGCGCACACACTCACTCTCTCACACACACACACACACACACACACACACACACACAGAAATGTGTTTCTATCACTTCAGAGGACATTGCAATGACTTACATTCATTTCCTGAAGACTTACTAACCCTAACTCTAACCATAACCACTACTCACCAAACGCTAACCTTACCCTAACCTCACCTTATGCCTGCTTCAGACGACAAGATTTTTTTAAACGATGGTCATCGTGTCAGATTTAACCATCACAGTGCCAGAAACTCGTGCTGTGTCTTGGTTGGCCAGATAACACATATGACCCCGATCGATCACTGCACGTCTTATCTCACAATCATGCCCAAGTTCAGAGGTCATCAGGGAAGCGGGTGAAGCAGCTTTCAATCAAAAGCAAAAGGCGGTGTAAATTTTCAGTGTTTCACCCATTCGATCATTCATTATACATATATATATATCTACTGGGTAGCCTTTGGATAACAACATTTGTCTTTTTTGACTCTTACTCCCTCAAGCAAACAGGCAGGGGTACTGTTGCCACAGCTCAACAAACTTTTCCTGTCTTTCGTTGTCCCACCAGACAGCAGCAACCTCAGTTTCTCTCCTGCTTCCCCTCGTCGCCGTCATTACCTGCCTGCACTCTGGAGAGAGCACCTGATTGGTAAATACTCTGGAACAAGTCGTGGGTGGTGTCATACTAAACGAGTCAAGACAAAAAATTCTGACATGCTCGTCTTTGCATCGGGACGTCGTGGGGTGTCCCAGACGCAGCCTGACAGGTCGTCACACTGCACCAGCACAAACGTCCGTTTGACGTTCACGATCGCCCACAATGCCGGTAACTCATCAGCCATGACAGAATCTTCTCAAAATCGGCATTAACCTTAACATGAGTCCTCACCCTAAAATTTAATGATGAGTTCCCATGACTGTGTAAACAGATTGATAACTCGAGACAGTCTCTGCTTCCTCCAAAACAGAAGCAATACCAGCTAAGGACTGTGGAAAAATGGTGATAGGAAAAAACTGTGATACTGATACGTTTGTTAAGCCCGGTGGGAACAACAGGAAGCTTTCATTTGCTAAAAGCTAAATTAGAGCTTCATGTTCAAGGTCCAGTGTTTTTGTTCTGTACACATTTTTTGCATAAGGATTTTCTAATGCTGATTTTCACCTGTTTCACCACATCTCACACACCCAAAAGTTGCTTCCTGCTGCTTGCTTTAGTTTACAATAAAAGAGGTAGTTGAATGTGAAGAGAAAACCTGAGAGAAAGGCAAATAAGCTTCTGAATATCTGCCTGAGACCGATATCCACAGCTGGCTTACAAACACATTTACAGAAATTTTGATTCATGTGTGCTGTACTTCTATATAATTAAAGGAAAATATGAAACTAGAAAAACAGAGTATTTGCAATGCAAATGGTAATTCTGTATAAGTGATTTCCTTTGTCAGTTTTTCACCAACAGACATTAATAAATTTTCAGAATGCTGTAAAAAAAAAAAAGCACTAATCAAATCTACTTCAGGACATCAGCTGTTACATACTAATGTGACTAAACTATTCATTCTGTTTGTTGGCACATTACACAAGAAGAACCAGTGAATCAGTTGTGTTTGTTTTTCATTTGATAAAATAAGCTCTGCAGCGCAGTTCTCACGGAATAGAAAGGTAAATAAGGATTAATGGTTGTTAGATAGAAGGCTTTGATCAAGTCTCTCTTTCACACTCCACACACTGATTGGCAACTGATGGATTTTAAAAGCAACTGCCTGCACTGGTAAACATGATGTTCAAAATGCAATTTAACATTTTGACACATCAGCAGTCTTATTGTGCTTCAGTCAAATATCAGCTGATCAACAGGAGCTTCAGCCTCCTTACCTCTCCTGGACTCACAAGTGAATCCTATAAAGTCACCTTATGTTTGAACTCCATGCCACATGCTCATCCTCTCCAATATTATTATTATTATTATTATTTACCTAATATGTCAGGAATGTTTAAGATGCTGAACAGGGTACGTCACATTTTTTCATCCATGCCAATCCATTAGCACCACTTTAAAAACTAAAGGATGACAAACTGTTAGCTGCTAAACCAAAAGGAAAAGTTCAAGGAACTTAAGGAGAAAAAAAAGAAAACAACACTTCAGTGAAAGCCTTGAATGGTGGACTGACCTCTCAGTGTTGCATGCTCAGTAACACACATCTTTCACTTAATTCTTTCCTCTTCAGAGATCACATGGATCACATCAGCAGAGGACACACAGAGGACTGAACAGGACACTGGTGATAATTGTGTATTGAATTCTGACAAAACGCACCAGCTGTGGACGGATGAAACGGTCCTGCTCGATCTCCTGCTGTCTCCTCACTCTCGCCCTCCCCTCCCCTCCATCTCATCTCTCTGGTTTTACTTTTTCCACTAGTCTGCTCAATCCGCTAATACAAATGCATCTCAAGCAGAAACAATCCAGAGATGAAATCATCTACCCTCAACAGGGAGTCAATTATCCGCCCGAGGCTGGTTTTAAGTCTTTAAACATACTACCTTGTCAGGAATGGTGATCTGTGCTTATGACCGCAGCAGCTTAGTTTGACCCTTTGAATATCAGAGGAGAATTAATGCTCCTCATACTCCTGCCACCACCATGAACCGGGACAGAGCTTTGATGTCTGATAGTCTGATGAGGACATGCTAGAGATATTAGATGGGGCTTCATCCCAGATGAGGTTACAGCATAAGGGCAAATTACGTGATGCCACCTGCATTGCCCTTCAGTCTTCAATCTTCCTAAGACCTGCAGTCATCCCCTCCTCTCTTTCAAAGGGAGCAAAACATGTGGATTTTGGATAAATAACTAAATAAAAATAAGTTTAGCAGTGTTAAGTAACTTTTAACCTGCTTTAAAAATCCAATTACATAAGGGTAGGTCACAGCAATATGTTGCCCCTTGGCGGCACCCCTGGTCTGAGGTCTGTAACATTGCTGCTCCACCATTCAAAGCAGTTTGAATTAGCTTGTGTTGTGAAGGATTTTTGGCTTTGTGACTAGATGAAGACTCATCATACTCAACGACGCGAGTCACTGTTCACATGAAAGATACCTGCAACCCTGGTGGAGACGTTCGAGTTGGTTTGCGTCACAAACAACTGATCTGACCACAAAGCATTTGCACATTCATACACAGATTTTGTTTTGGCTGCCTCTTGAACAGTAAGCTTTAACCCAGTTCCAGTTGTACTGATATCCACAACACAGCCACAGTGAGAGCAAAAGCATCTTTACCAGCCATCAACCCTCACACTAATGGATCTCCCGGAGTACATTACAATACGTAAGTCCTTAACACATCACAAGACACTGCACTCTCTGTCTGCAGTGTGTGCATCACACACAACCATTTGACACACACACTGCATCCTTTATGTCTGCCTGAGTGTGTTTGTGCATCTCTCCTTGATGTACAACCCCTATTCCAAAAAAATTGGGATGCTGTGTAAAACGTAAATAAACACAGAATGCAATGATTTGCAAATCCTTTCTGGCGTACATTCCATTGAATACAGCACAAATACAAGATATTTCTATGTTTAAACTGATATATTTTATTGTCTTTTGTAAATGTAAACTCATTATGAATTTCATGGCTGCAACACATTGAAAACAAGTTGGGACAGGGGCATGTTTACCACTGTGTAATGCCATGGGCACAAACACATCCCGATACCATCACAGATGCTGGCTTGTGATCTTTGCTCTGGTAACAGTCTGGATGGTCCTTTTCATCTTTAGCTCAGAGGACACAACAAACATGATTTACTAAAACAATCTGAAGTGTGGACTCATCAGACCACAGCACACTTTTCCATATTGCATCGGTCCATCTCAGATGTGCTCAGGCCCAGAGAATTCAGCAGCATTCAGTAGCTTTCACTTAGCAAAGTCAAGTCTTAACTTACATTTGTAGATGTAGCAACAATACGGTGTCAAATGTGTGACACACTTGATATCCCCTCTCTAAAATCACAGATATTTTAGGTTTTCTTGTAATGATATCGTCAATGGATCATGGACAATTGTTTTGTATTGCATTGATCAATTGTAAATATATCTACTGCTGTGGAAAAGGAGCCAGTCACAGGTGTGAATCAGAGCTGCAGTGAAGTCAAAACCTTTTGTTGCTGCATTTGGAACAAAACACTGCACCATAGTTCAGATTTCTACAAAGCATTACCTTTAGATTTAGCAACCCAGGCAGAATATTAAACTCTGTGGTCATTACTGAAATGTGTGTTTGGATGAGTCATACGCATGGGTGGCCATGCCCTGCGAGCCCCAGACATGAGTGGTAGAACAGCAAGTAATCGGATCAAGTTCCCAAGGTTGGTTTGCCATGGCGCTTACAACAAAATCATTAATAATTATTGATATTGAATGAAATGAAACATTTTATCATGATGCATTTTTCAGCTATTGCACATCCCTACTGGGAGGGCTTACCAAAGAACCAGATACTGTGTGACACAGCTGCTCATCTTACCTATGATCCATCTAAAGCTTGAAGTGTTCCAACTGTCAGTCATGCAATAATGTGTAACAATGATGAGCAGGGCCGTTAGGTACGAAACCATGACCCATCCAAATAAAACCTTCCACTTTGCAGATCTATTAGATTTCTGCTGGTCAAAGGTTTTTTTTTTCCCTCATGTGTGAAACCCTTTGTATAACCACTGCACTGAGTACAACAACAATTTGAGTCTTGAGACTGAAAGCTGAACCAATAAAACAGACATCCATTGATTGTACTCGCAACAAGGTGACAGCGCTCTCTCCTCCTAAATTATTCAAACTCAAGAACCCTTGTCAGGCTCTGCTGCCCATCACCTCCCTCCAGCAGATAAGACTACATGTTGAATGTCCATTATGTGCATCATTGTACCTGGAATCAACACCTTATCAAATAATTACATGCATCACTTAAAATGTGCAACCCAGTGCAACAGATCTGGAGCTGACTCTTAACATTTCCTCCACACCTCCTCCCACATTCTTGACTCATTTTTTCTATTATTCCTGAGGTTTATGCATTCCTTTCAAGGTGCTGAAAGAGTGTCAGACAGCAGATGGTATGGAAGAAGGAGGTGTGTGTGTGTGTGTGTGTGTGTGTGTGTGTGTGTGTGTGTGTGTGTGTGTGTGTGTGTATGTGTAGGCAGGAGATAGGTAAGGCAGCTCCACAGTATCAGATGACCAGCAGGGCTCCTCTCCGGTTGTCCCCAACATAAAAGAGGCATCTGGGCCGGCTAGCTGATCGCCTTCATTGGTCCTCGCTGTGTGCGTTGTGAAGGACATAATGTAATCTGACAGACACACAAAAGAGGATTTAGTTTTCTGTCGGTGGCCACTATCTCAATGTGTTAGTGATTAAAACTAGGCAATTATCTTCCCTACACCAGTGTGATTTACACAAGCCCATCGTCTCCTCTGACAACTCCCAGTGTTTTTACTCTCCTCCTGGTATGATCACTCACACATCAGAGGACTTCACCACCTCCCAGGAAGTCCTTTTCTTGCGAGGAGATTATTTAAATCGTCCCCTCTTGTGCTTACGTAACTCTATTAAATCCCTCTTCTTCCTTCTCCTCCAATAGAGCAATATTGAATGGCTGCTTGCATCAGGCAGTGGAGAAGAATTTGCCTGAATGTGTGTAATTCTGAGTGTGTACGTCTCTACTAGTGCAGTGGAACTTACAAACCGCAGAAGAAACCACAGAGCTTCAATCACAGGGAAGCAAAAAGTTTCCAGCAACTCCTACAACAACCAAGCCTGTCAAGATGAATAACTGTGCCACAAAAATGTTGGAAGGGAAGCGGATTGCATCACACTATTGACACAGTTTTAAGAAGTTAAATATGTTACAGTTTGCTAACTTTGTTAAAATTGCCAACAATAATCCTCTCTATATACGATTACAGGATCAGGATTATGGCTGCTCATTTTAAAAGTTGAAACAATTCTGAATAGCGATCAGGGATGTAGTCAGGCAGGGTTTCCCACAGCATTTTGTAGCGGAGCTACGCTGCCTCACCTGAAAAAAAGCCTGCCCCCCACTTACATCAGAAAATGATCACTCTATTATGAAATATAACATTAACCACAAAGGGATCGTTCAAATCTGGGAAGCAGGGCTGTATGAGGTACTTACCAGTGTATCCTATCAGAAAGCGTAGAGTACATTTTGAATATTTTCAGTGCTTTACCTTGCCGTAAGACAGCCCTTTCCTTTGCCACTACATTTTCTCAACCATAAAATTTCCGATCCGACTACAAATTCCAAGCAGATTGGAATAAAAAAGAGGAATAAGGAGTAACTTCAGTGTTAGACAAGGGGTAGGATGAGGCATCTAAACAGCAATTATTTGGCAGGACACCCAAACTACATAAGTACAATCGTACCATAGGGCATGTCTATCAAGTGCATTTACATACGGCAGCAACAGACACACGCAACACACAGCAGAGGAGGCTTTCCTGTAACAACAATAACAGTTGAGCTTGTGTTGCAGTATCAAATGTGGAGATAACATTAGTTCTCATTATATGAGACGACACAAAAAGCTACAGGAAAAACCAGTTTCCAACATCCAAGGTACTACTCTGGTTATTTTATTGGCTTCAGGTGAGGCTTAACGTTCACACAATTTCTCTCGACTGTCGATCAACATTAAATACTCCAGCATTGCTCCAGAGTGTGGGTTTACAAAAGATGCTACTAGCCACATTAGCCGTGGAAAGTCATAACACCAAATTCAACAGGCTAACCAGCAAAGTAAACAGTAAAGCAACAAAAGAAATAACAAAACTTACAGGTTCTAAGTTTGAAGTCACTACCGATCCACTCTTGAGCTTCAATTTTTAATTGAACCCTGCTTTGTATTGGCCCTCAAAGCAGACCAAAGTAGACTTTTTCAGCTGTTGTGGGGACATTTCCATCATGTTATCTACAGGGTCTTCACTTCCTCCGATGGTGGGAGTAGATGAAGACTTTTGAGTTGGTTCTTGCAGCCAACAACAGACTCCTGACTCCTTCGTGTTGCAGGAGTCAGCATTATAGTGAGGAAAACGTTGGTTAGTGGATGTAACTCCTGTTCTATGAATACACGCATAGTCCTCTGACTGCATGTTGTCACAACCACAGTTAAGCACATTATTATTAATATAGTAAAAGATTTGTTACAGGAATTATGGTATTGTAAAACCCATGTTGTGGCAAAGCGCGACACCAGTGACAGTGACAAAACCGGTATACTTCCCACCCCTACAAGTGAATAAAAATGAGTGATTATGACAGCAGCAACAACAATATGCTGTTTACTATGGGGACAAGAGGATATCTTTATGAACCAGAGTCTACAGAGGAACCTTTGTAGATGGCAACTGAAAGGGCCAAAAGAGAGAGAGGGGAAACCTCCATGGAAACCAGAGCATTTCTTAACTGGTTGTTTGTTAAGTCGTTTCATTTATTTTTTAGCTATTCAGTGCTATCGGTTGATGGTTGAGTAAGGCAGTACTCTTCAGCAAATGTCTGTGGCTTATTTCACAGTGGTTTTACCTAATCCTCTTCAGAGAAATGATCACTGCAAACATGGACGTCTCAATGTTGCATGAGAAGTGTTGTTTATGGTTGAGAAAATGTAGCGAAAGGATTGTCTGATGGCAAGGTAAAGCTTAAAAATATTCAAAATATAGTGTATACTTATAGTGATAATATTTTAGGTGGGCCTTACTTAGGTGGCTAAAATATGCTTTGCTGCTCACCCAGTCCACACCAGTACATGGGCTTAGCTTCTCTGCCAGTACTCCTGTCTTCTGCTGTTTGCTTCTGCAAACTGGGGGCATGCCAACCGCCAATGGAGGTATTACACTGACAGTGGATAAATACCTCATACAACCCCATTTCAGTACATCTGAACTACTCCTTTCAGGGAAAAAAAGAGTAGAAAAAAGAATCACAATGCAAAGGTCATAATCTCCATGAGTGATGTTACAGCTTACTCTGTCATTTAGTCACTAAATTGATCATGAGATGAGACAGAGCTGTCTGAATCAGCTCAGGAGGTGACAATGATTGATCATCACATGTTAAAAAAAAGCAGAGGAAACCGCTCAGTCAGTCACAATCAGGTGCAAAAAATACATTATAAAAATAGTTATTAAAACTGAGACCAAATATTTGGCATCCATACAGTTTCTGTTGTTTTTATTCTCCTTGGGTCTTTTGTCTCTGAAGTAGGGCTTTACCTGCTTGTGTAGAGGTTATTCTTCATTTTTATGAATAATAAACATTATTACAGCAGAGCAGTCACCACACACTCAACAGCCAACATGTCAAGACCTACAAGACTCATTTTAGTGTCTTTGATCATCATCTGTGAAGGAGAAGAAGCAGAAGAAGAAGCTACCATCACTCTTCTCTTTTTCCATTAGTTTGTATTAAGAGACAAGAATCGGTTTGTAAAGTTTTACAGCTTGCTGTGCGTTATCCTGCATCTCTCCTTCTACAATTACACAACTAAAAAAAAACTCAGGATGAGTGCAGCTTGACTGACAAAATGAGGCTTGACTTCTCAATGATGCTTCCAAACATAGACGTTACGCAGGCAGCCCAACTCTGACGCATGAAAAACTCGATTGCACTGAGAAGAGGTGAACAAATATTACTGTCAGACCCTGTAAATAATAGTTAATAATAATTTCCTTTAGGTGAAACTGCCACTTAACAGACACCTCCTACAGCTGCTGTGATAACTTTTTACTGAAATACAGTATGAAGTCATGGTCACTCAGCTTTACATCATCCATCCATCCACTGCAATGTAAGAAGGCAAGTGTTCACAACTACAGTAAGTGAGGCAGGTCAAGTTGTTCAAGTTATTTTAAAATTTGTCTCATCACTTGAGTAAAAAAAAGAGCAGAAGTTTCTTTAAACAGGTTTCCGTCACTCCAGAAAGCTCTCTGTATCTGTCGAAGAACTCCTCTCTTTGCCCCTCTGAGCAGGATGATAATCACCTCTGAGCATGTGTGTGTGTGTGTGTGTGTGTGTATGTGGTAGATATACACACATGGGCCCGGCTCATAATTATACCTGTCAAGGAGCAACAGACAAAACCAAAGTAACAACGAACCTTCCAAATCCTCATTGATATTCAAAGCAGACCTCCTGTAGTCTCATGACTCCCACGGTGGCTGAGACAGAGCCTCAGAGAAAAATATCCAACAAGCTCAATTCAGCCATGAATCCCCTGTGAGGTCTGGCCAGCTGTCCGCTGTGGTAACACCTCTGATCAAAGATATCAGCCTACACTGTAAAAAAGCTTGGAGTCTGGGGGGCATCAGTGAGACGTCTCCATCAATCATCACCCACTGACAAAAGCCCAATTAAAAGAACACTCCTTACTCACTCCTCACTCTCAACAATGTCACGTTTTGATTGCCTTCATTCATACGTACTCATTTTTCATTTTCCATTCTTTATTACAAATTGAACAGGCTACCTCATGCCAAGTTTATTGAGTTGAAAATCTCAAAGGTTAGTGTGATGCCTGCTCGTATTGCATGGGCAGTGTTACGACTTGAGTACTACACAATATTGACAAGTGCACTACTACCGTAGATGCACGTACAGTAAGTGTAGCAGTATTATGCCGGAAAATGTATTGAAATTCATTGCTAACCCCAATTGAGACCTAAACACAGAGCAGATGCATTAGAAAACCTGCATTATGCAGTGCCAATCTAATGGAACAGCCTTGCAATAAAAATGTTTGTCAAGCGAATTGTGTCAAAAAGAGACTCCAATCTGTTGTTATATTGCTTTATACAATGTCTATACAATATGGTGATATTACACAACCCTGCTTCCAGAAATGCTGGGATGCTGTGTAAAACATGAATAAAACAGAATGTGATAATAATTATTAATCCTTTTTGAGATATACTCAATTGAAAACAGTACAAAGACAATATAGTTCATGTTCAACCTCATCAATTTCATTGATTTTTATAAATTTGACACCAGCAACATGTTGGAACAGGTGCAGCTAAAGACTGAGAAAGTTGAAAGGCTCAGTCATTTACAAGCGGGGATGGAGCGAGGTACAGCACTTTGTGAACACATGATTGTATCAAGGATATTACTACATGGCTCACTTTGTAAAATTGTTATCGTTAAACAAGGAGCATCCCAACTTTCCTGGAATCGGGGCTGCAGTTGTATCTAATGTTTTTTACTGTAGGTATACCTACAGGCAAAATGAATCCAGTCTAAACTAAATCACAGCAACAGCAGCACAAACTACAGCTTCCAAAATGGCCATAAAGTTGAATCAATTCCTCTGTACAACAAAAACTGAACATTACAACCTTCGTGAAGGTAGATTTTACTACAGGGCCGTTGTAAGACTGCATTAGTTTTAGCTCGGAGTACTAATAACTTTCACATGAAGTGTGAAAATGGTGTGTCTCACCACAGGTCTTAAATAATAAAATCTGATGTCTGTAAAACTCAGAGCACCCCAGAGACTAATAGAACAAGTCATTTCCTGCCTGTAGACAGAAGTGACCAGAAATGGAGGGATTCAGCTCATTGACCGGATATTAATGGTTGCTTCTGGTGATTTAATGCTGTGGGGACCAGGTGATGGATTGGGGACACCTTCATTGTGAACTGAAGCATTTGGCGGCTCCATTGTAAAGCAATTAGATCGCTACAATAGAGTCACTTTGGCTCCGAATCTGTCTAAGGGACCCCAGGTGGGCCAACCAGAAGAGAATAAAAACGCGGTCTTAAGATGGACATAATGGTGAGATATTTGACAAAGGAGGGGAAAGGGAGAGATAATCCTGATTTAGAGCCAGAAGGGCTCACAAGGCTAAAACTGTATGTGAGTTTGTATGTGTACATGTGAGCTTGCATTAATATAAGGAGCATGAGCATGGCCTTTCAAAAAGTGACATTTATAAGCTTTCGTCCTCTGTCTGAAATACTGACGTTGAGAGGGAGATTATATCTAAAAACAAGTATTTCAGAGGGATAAAGAGGGCAAATAGAAAACAGTTGGGTAAAACATCAACAAGTGCGGAAGATTACAGCTTAAATGTGCTGCAAATGACATCATCTGCTGCCCTGACTACAGATAAATTACAATAACAACTGCTCTCAGTGTGTTTCCATTATGTCCCACTCAGTCTTCACATCAACTCTCCAACACCAGTAAACATTTCAATATTCATCAGAACAGTGTGCCACTACACAAAGACAGTCAGAACTGGCCCCCGTCCACTTAACCAAAGCAATTCATAAATACATCGTTTGATAATTACAGAGAGAACAGAACTAAGGTGCTACACTAATCTTTGAGGAATGGTTGAACAATGTGGTTAAAATCAATCATGACACAAATAACAATATGTTCAATGTCAGTATACACAGTATGTCAAGATGACTAACATAAGCAAAAATAACACGTGGCATGATCAGTTGATGTTTGTTCACTTTGTTCTACTGCTATGCATTATACACAAAACTGTATTATTCATTGCTCCATCCATCCACAGTTTCTGCTCCCGTTCCCTCCCTCTGCCAACTCCTTATAATGCAGCCAAATCATGTAACAGCACTCAATCTCTTCTACCCTCCCTCCTGATTAAAAGCTTGAGAGACATACTTTTCCTCCACTTTAAGTAGCTGCTCGCTAATAACCTGAACTGAACACTTGACTTCTATTCTTCTCTGTGAGAAAAAAAATGGGTTAAAGAAAAGGGCAGAAGAAATACTTTATAAACAAGTGATCTGTGGGTCAGGGAGTTAAACACTGTGAAGTGTGCAAACAATGTCCTCACTGTGGGAGGGATTCCGTAGGAAAGACTCCGGCTGAGCTGTGTGAATATAGTAGTTCTGCGATGGTCCAACGTGTTCTTTGTCTTAGGGATTTCTTCTTTGAAAACATTTGGTCACCATAAGGACCATAACCGTTAGAGGAAAACGTTCAGTGTCCTCACACCACAGGACTTGAGCTGTGCGATTGATGGCAATTTTCCTCTGTTCTTCAGGCAGAGAGCTGCCAAAAATTTAAGAATAAGTGCTGACCCTCCAGACTTCAGCCACAACTCGTTTCATACTCACACAGCTACAAACAGTCACAACTGGAAGCCAGCCAGAGCAAGCCAGTGGCCAAGTAAGTGTTGGCCAGTGGAGTATAAAGGTGCTAAATGTCTTGCTCAAGGGCACCTCAAGGGTAGTTATAGAAGTAGCACCCGTTCACTTTGTTTAATCAGTTTCCCAGCCGGTCCAACAATTCCATCTGTTCCTCTCTATTATATCCTCCTGTTACCCAAACAGAATAATCAGCATTTTAACAGTCCCATTTTCCAGTTCACTGTATCATTTTAAAGATATGGTGCTTGATTTTGTTATTGGACCGCCACATCAACACTGTTCACAAGGGGCATCCAAAATAGAGCTTAACTGGGAGGAAATGTGGGAATTTGTTGTGGGGTTTTTTTTTTATTAATTCTTGAAATCAACTTCACTTTTGTAGGATATTTCAAAGCTTCGGTCACATAAAGCACACTGAGGCCTCAGCAGTGCCCTGGAGAGCTCCGAACACTGACACTGACTGAAAGGTGTAAAGTGTTTTATATCAAGTGTCATTCAAAACAAACAGGGAAGAATTTGCAGCAGCAACATAACAAGACTTACATTTTGTGCTGTCACTGGGAAATCCATAGTAACTGTAAAGTCAGTCTTAAAGCCAGTTTAGATGGTGGTCCTGTTCTAAGAGCATTTATATTCAGAGAAATACAACATTTGGACAACTAGAAAACCAATTAATGAAAATAGTGTTGTCTTGAGATAACACTGAACTAACACTGTGATTATGTTTAGCATTGAAACTGAATGAAGGGCTATTAAATCCATTATGGCAGATGAAAGAAATTCAAAAGTCAATGATTTACAGTGCCAAACTCCTTTGACTAGTTAACACTGAAAACTGAGTATATTGCTTCATCAGCTTTTTGTTGCTGCTCGAGCAATTATTTGAAAAAAATGACACTTTAAGGGAAAAAATGACTCAGCCTCATTCATTTACTGTTGTGTTTTTAGCATTTGCAGCATTGAAAATCAATTCTCATTAATACTGCCATTGATTTGAAAAAAGCCAAATATAATAAATAAACCCCATGTGGCTGAAGAAACGATTAAAAAAAAAAAAGGTTACTTACATAACCTCACAAATCTTTTCAACTAGAAAGACTTGAGAGCCAGCCAACAGTCCCGTCAATTCATCATGAACACTGTTCCTGCAGCTTACACAGAACATTTCAGTGAAATGCATTCGCTACAAGACAGGAGTGACGTTTTCCAATAGCGACTCAATTCTCTTAGCCATTTACAGTAGAAGGAGCACCTTTCACGCAAATTGGAGCACAGCAAGCACATCATGATTTGTGCACACATAACTTATTTCTATGAGTGTGTACATTCACCAATAAATGAGCCTCATGTGATTTAAAATGCCATCTGAAACCCAGGAGAAGTGGTTATGTAAACCAATGGGCTTTCAGAGACTAATAATGGAACCATGGCAGAAGGAGGTCAACAAAACAAGTTATCCAGGAGGGTTTGTTAAACAAAACTTATCTTGTTGTGCTACAGGAATACTTGCTTCTATTTTCATCCTTGTTGTATCTTATTTTCAATATTATTATTATCAGGTGGGTTTTATTCGCCATCTTATTTTTTATTTATCCTCAATCCCTGTTTTTATGTGAAGTACTTGGTGCATGTGATTTCTTTGTTGTAAAGCACTTTGAGCTGCAATCTTGTATGAAAGGTGCAACACAAAAAAAGTAAATTATTATTATTATCATTGTTATAAGTAGTAGTAGTAGTAGTAGTAGTATATTAAGTGACACACGTTATGGCAGGAGACTGACTAAAAGACAGCAGACCCTCCTCTGCCACTCGAGAAGGGTTAAGTGTTTTGCTCAAGGGCACGTTAGCAGTTGTTGAGAGTTAGGAACAAGGAGAGGAGAGAAGTAGTTCAGCTTTGCTGTGATTTCACTGGCATGACATTCGTGCTGTTTGCAGTGGAGTTGTCTAACCTTCAGGGCGCCTTTTGGCAACAATCAGCCCTGTGTTTGCAGAGAGATGCACTCCGAACATCTTAGGTGACATGGCAGACAAATCTGCTCAGCATTATTAGATGCATTCCAACACAAGTATGTAAACACAGGCCCAGAGACCAGGCCTGAAGGCACTGCACCTCATCTTTTCTCATCGCGGTGCATAATCAGCCACTGCAGCCAGTGTGTCTTCACACTGCCAAGACACTCCAGACACTGAGGCTGCCACACACGGCAAGCCATCTGAGTTGTAACCACTGCTGGCTTGCACACAGAAGCAGAGCCAGTTCAACACCATATAATTTATAGAATTTATAAACAACTTTTCATTTACGGGTAAGAATAGCCTATGCATACTTATTTTCCATTTTTCAATAGACTACCATAGGGCCCCAAGCTGTAGCCATTCAGCCCTTCAAACAGCTGCTTCAGAAGATTTGAGCGAGTTTCACACTATAGTACTATTGGGAAAGTTTCACCAAGATATGAAAAGAGAGTCCTCATCCTCTCTTGTCAAAGTGAAACATGAAATGCCTCCATTAAGGCAGAATTTAAACCCATATTCATTGTAGAGCTTGTCTTGTCACATACAGTACTCACACTCTCTCCTGTCAGGCTCTGGAATGATTTTTTCTGACTGTTTGCATTTTTCAGCTTTTTTCCTCATCATGACATTCTGTTAGATGAGTAATTCTTGGCAGCTTGACAGACGATTCAGTCCCCGGTCCGTCTGCAGTAAAGACGTCAGGAGAAGCTTTCAGCTCGTTTTCACTCATCTGGAACTTATTTTCTCCGTGGAACCCCTTTGCACGACCGTCAGGAGCTCCCACAGGTTAAACTAGGCTAACTCTAACACTTCCTCAAATATAATGTGACTCTGACATTTTCAAACACAACTTCCAAAAATAAGTGTTGTCTTATATTCTGGCCGATATGGTAATGCATCTTTGTTATTTCAGAGACACTTTCTCTGTGTTTAAGCTTTTAGTCAGCCTGGTCGGCAGGTTCACTAGACACACAGTGAAAAGGTTGGCGTCAAGCAGGGTGAAAGACACACAGTGTTACATGTTAACTTCTTGGAACCGTGAATCTTAAATTGTGTCCTCATCAGAAAAACAACCTGTTTTCCTTACAGGCAACCTCGGGCAACCTCTGGTTCGGTGAATAACATATCTCTCTGAAGCAAAGGCAGAAGTTGGACTGGATTGTTAGGCGTGCTGGATTCAACACTGCAGACAGTAGATACCAAGAGTAACTCCTACTTTGTGGCCCTGCTATGAAAATTAAACAAACTCTTAAACTGATGTTTAATTCATTTACAGTTGAGAATAGCTGTTCCTTAGTGGAAACAGTTTTGCCAAATCTCTACTTTGAACGTATCTCTACCGCCGCACCGTATATACCATCATACCACCCAACCCTCATTGAGAATGATCTGTTTGCAGTGCTCCAACATCAGTTCCAAAAGGAATCACATCAAATTAAAGAAGCAAAGTTGCCGCTGCATGAGGCTCTTTAAGTTGAAATAATGCACATTGCTGAGTTGTAAACCGTGACATTTGGATAATAATATGCAAAATGATTCTCCTGCTGTTCATGTGCTGCCAACATATTATTTTGGTTTTGGGCTAAGCAACTGCAAACTCCAGCACTCTGATGCAGGTCTGTATGTTGACACCAGTGAGTACAACAAACTCATGTCAAGACCGCAGAATCAGCTCCAAGCTAGGAATCAATTAATAGCGTCCTGAAGTTTAACGAGATTTCTATCTGCCTCCCACCATCTAATCAACACACCAACCATTAGCAGTCTGCAGTGCTGCTCCAGGCCACTCAGCTCCCGTTTCTCTGACTTGTGGCCAAGTCTTTGCATGTCAATGTGGATGGCAGTGGCCCAGGTGTCGACCCAGTGAATTTAGACCGGCCAAGTCTTCACCCTTTTTTTTTTTTTTTTTTCAATGGCCTCTCTCTCTGGTCCTTCTGGTCTCTTTGCAGTGCAGTCAGAGCATCAACTACTCCAAAGACACCAAACTACAGTGCTTCTTAGCATTACTGTAGACAGGGTTCATAGTAAATTAAGACAGGAAGACAAGCGAACCAGATGTCAGTCAGCAAGGTCATCTCAACATCTTGTCTTGTGTCACCCTCTCTTTCTCTCTCTCTCACACCCTCCTTAGACTTGAAACCAATCAGAATAAAAAAGTCAGAGAGACAGGTAGTCTGTGGCTGACTGTGAGACAGGACTGCTTGTGTTGGCGTTGTTGTGACTCTGGCTCCAAAACAACACGATTTATGTCCCTAATCCTGTCCTGTCACATCTCCGAACTGTCCAGCACACCACAGAGAAGATGATAAAGAAAAGTCTAAATGCTGACTGGGTAGCTAACCTTGGCAGTGACTCTAGGGACTGGGGCCAAAGCAGGCTCTTAGGGAGAGGAGAGAGTCAGAGAGACAGAAAGAAATACAGCTGTAAGCCCTTGACGCGTCCCCTGGGCCAAACAACAATCTACTGCATTCAGAGGCCATCCCCGAACTCATCAGGCAACACAGGTTTGCTAAAGTGGAGCAGATTAAGCCTAAGTAGAGGTATACAGTGGGGGAAAACAGTGTGCATGAGCAATGTGCTGCAAACAGAATAAGTTGCAAAGACTTATTTAAAGCCCAACCTTGTTGTTTGTGTGGAATTACTGTTTTGTTATTTCTGTGCATACGATTCTGAGCAAAACTGAGACACTTTTTCAAAATAATCAGAGTGGGCTGTCCAGAAGGTAAAGCTAAAGTTAAAAGACACACATAGGTCTGCTACAGTATCACCATATGAAGATTTTATAGCAGGTTTGTTTGCTAAAAATTGCCTGTTTACACATCCAGCAGTGATTGATCAACATTATCGTTCATTTGGAGTCAGGTTTCTGTCCATCTGATGAATGAAACTTCAATGTTCACTCTCTATTTTTCTGCTTTGGTCCACACCAACCCCTGAGAAACATGTCTGGCTCTTCAGCCACTACACAGATGTTCCATTTTCTTCTCAATCTAGTCGCTAACTCTGTCTGCTGATTGGTGCAGTACAGTAGAGTTGGTTTATCAGAGCTTGTTTGCTGCAAACAGCCGCCTGCTGCTGCTGGAAACAGGGCTGACCAGAGCGGTGAGACTGAACCAATCAAAGCTTTGTGGAGCTGCAGAGTTGGGTAAGTCTCTTTGGGTTCATCACAACAACCACTTTCACATTACACACGGTCCTTTGACCGGACATTAATATAAAAATACTGATTAGTGGAGCTTTGAATTTGGATACCCTGCGCGAGCACAGTTCAGTTCGAGGTGAGGAGACTGGATCAGATGTGATTGCTGTCACAACTGGATTCATCATGAGCGTCCAGACAGCAGCTTATTCAAAGGTGACATTTCATCCCTTAAATGTGCCAGAGGCTAAAATGCACTGAGCTGTTCTCAGACTTGGCTGGTAGCTTGAAATGTGGCTGTAAATTTTAAGAGTAAAGAATGTCATAATGTGTTAAGATGATTTCAGCAAGAAGCGATGATGAATAAAATTAGTGAAGAAATGAAATGCATTCAAAATGTACATATTCAATCTTTGAACCATTAATGAAGCACATGTTTATCCACAGTGTGTGGTTTGTTGTCTAAGGACTGGGTAATAGTGATTCAGTTATTGATAAATTCAGTATTTAGACCGTTCAAACAAGGAGTAAGTGCTTTTAGAATCAATCAGCAGTTCAATAGTCTGTCTACAATCCCCTTGAGTGAAACAGGGTTGTATAACATGGTGAAAATTGAATTTATGTAAAGCTCTTCCCTAAATTTAGCAAAACCTTTGACACTATGGACAGCTCCACATATTATTCTGCTTGTCCCAACACATCCCTGAAGCTACATGACGTTCAGATTGAGTGAAATATTCAAACCTAAGATGCTATGACATCAGGTAGAGATATTATAGGTGTCATCAGGCGTTTTCACCAGAATATGAAACATAATCATGTGGGTTGTGCAACCCACTCACTCGCAGGTCTGGCAGAGTTTAAAAGGGTAAAATGATCACAGTTCTAAAAGCCTGTAGTAGCGTTTAGACTAAACAGAGGAGGCATAAAAATAACTGAACTTGAGCATTAATAACCTCCAGGGGAATTTTATCTGAGACAGGGCTTCCATCGTGTTGGCCGGGTTCCTGCCCTGTCAGCCTAATAACAGCCAAGCAGCAATGGTAACAGTATAACTAATAGTAGTCAAAGCATAGTGCCTTACTATAGTCATCATGGATGGCTTAGTAATAGAGTGAGTATCAGAACAATCATGAAATAAAGATTTGCTAACAATGGCACAAGTGTGAGTGAAGAAAGAAAATGAGGGAAGACTATAAACAGAGGGATGGAGACAACACACATAATCTGCACGTTTCATCCATCTTTGTTTTCACTCCCCCTTAGTCCCAAAACTGACACAAGTACTCACATAAGAAATGACCTGCGCTCTCTGAAAAAGAACCTCCACGGGAAAACTGTTCATGTACAGTAAATGCAATCAATAACCTTCACTCTACAGATGAGAGATGTCTTTAAATGTGGAGAAAATTGATTGGAAAAGCATGGATGGTTAATGCTGTCATTAGTATTCCATCCAACGCAGATAGATATCACGTTCAATATGAGGTGCAGAGACGTTCTGCCGCAGTCTTTCGAAAGAATTTTCTTTGAAGAGCAGGTTTAGAGTAACTCCAAGCACAAAATTAGGCCAGTGACTTCATTATTCTTACATGCGTCGCCATTGGTCAAATAAGCAGAAAACTATGCATTAACACATGACACTCTAGCAATAGAGATAAAGCACTTAGCAAAGCTACCAAGTGTTTTACACAACAAAATATAGGACTAATAAGAGAAAATAACATATTTTTAGAAATGGATTCATCTTAAATCTACTATGGGCCTGGACCATAAAGGTCCATCTCACGATCCGTGCTGTGGAATCGGAGATCCATCTTTAATGGATCAAGGAACTTGACCCTGTGAAGCCTTCAATGTATTCAATAACACACAGGCACCAGTGAATAAAGGAAAAATCTGGGGTAACATGTTCTCATCTCTTGGCATTAGTTAAAAGCCTGTAGGTGCAGTATTTGGGATTTACTGAAGGTAGGGGATGGCCTTATGGCTGAGCCCTGCATTAAGTGAATTACAAAAGTCCACATGAGGGGAGATAGAAGTGTGGGTGACTTTTTCTGGATTGGTGAAGGTTAGAAAGGACTTAATTTGAGCTATAATCCATGGCTGTCAGAGGGAACAAATGGGTGACCTTTCAAACAACAGACATACAATCACGACTCTAAAAAGCAGATTATAGATATCTGGTACTTTTTGTGGATTTTCCTTTACTGATAACTCTTCTATCGACGTAAGTGCAAGCTAGGGGCCGCCTGAGTAGATGGAAATCAAAGTGGTGAACTCTCTTCTTTTGTCTTTATTTGCTGAACTAGAAGTCTCACGGAGATTAAGATCAGGTTTTCAAGAGAGACCTTGCCAAGAGGGCAGCATAAGACAACTGCTAGAAGAATAAATACAATACATAAAAAGGTTAAAACACCTGGATGTTACAAAAGAGTATATGCAATATATCTAGTTAAGATGCTTTAATAGGTATAAGTTTTTAAAATATTAAAACCAGTTAAATCAATCAATAGGAAGTGAAAGCAGAGACCATGAGTGTGATTTTCAAGATGCCTTTAAACTGACTTGAGCCTTGTTAAAGAACTGAGAATCCCCCTGTTAAGAGTATACAGCGTGGGCAAATAGGTGTGAATGAGCGCAATCACAAAATCGATCAGAAAAGCCTGGCGTGAAGTGGAGAGAAGAAAGGAGGTAAAAGCGGTTGGGATGAAGAGGAGAAAACACACAGATGAATTTTCAGCACCACGGACAGCTTATAGGGCTCTTAACACCAGGGACCTCACGGTCCCTTCTCCTAAATCAATCCTCGCTGTACACAAATCTGACATGCTCTTTTATCACCTCATTTGCTAATAGGCTTTCTTTGCAGTCGGTGGAATTAACAATAGTGCACAGGGCTAAAACAGGTCCAGCCTTTTATTCTCAGTTTATAGCTTCAGAGCACAGGGGGCAACCTCCAGCTCTTTGCACACAAACTTTCACACAAATACACACTCCCGTCTATGGTTACCAGCTGCTTTGAAGGTGTCTAGTTACACGTATGCTTCCTAGAAGTAGTAGTCAGTGTTCAGTTTACATTACACTGCTGTTGCAACACGTTGCTTACTGACATGACAAATAGCCTAAGCTGCCTCCAGCCAACTAAATTAATTCCCCTCAACAAATGGGGGCTTGTTAGCTTCAAGGGGTCAATTTTGGACACTGAGGCCAGTAATTCATATGAGGCAGGAGCTTATTATACACAGGAGATGTAGGTTTAGAGGACAAGGCCAATGCTAGTAGTCCCCATGACTGTGACATCAGTGCCGGTCCACTGACTTGCAAGGGGTTACTAATCTCCACCCTGTGCTGAAAGGATGAATGTCAAAGTTGTGTGTGTGCAGATTTGGCCAAGCGAAAAAAGAAAAGATAAACATACCTTCACTGCTTCAGCATGCGTGACTTTCTCGAAGACTTTGTCATTGACTTTCATGATCTGGTCCCCGATTCGGAGACCCTCTTTCTCCGCCAGGCTTCCAGGCTCCACCAGGGACACGTAGATGCCGACCCCATGCTCCGAGCCGCCGCGGATGCTGAAGCCCAGGCCCTCGTTGCTCTTGTGCCGCTTCATGGTGACCTGCCGCAGCTCGCCCGGCGGCTCGTGGACAAAGTTCCTCCCGAGCAGCGGCACCAGCGGAGCTGTCCCATCGCTGCTGGTGCTGAAGCTGTCCGGCGAGCCCCGCAGCGCCACCTGAAACTCGGGCGGGTTGTTCGGCGAGAAATGCCCCGGGGGAGTCGGGCTGGCGCTGGGGAAGTCGCCCGGCGGGGGTTCGGCGTTGCCGTTGCTTGCAACTAAATCCGATTTTAAATAGAGGCCCTCCGAGGTGTACTGCTCGAAAAGAAGCTGGTCAGAGCGGGGGATGACCAGCCGCAGCATGGGCAGAAGTTGCCGCTTGCTGGGAGCGTTGAGGATGACGTTGAGGGTCTGCACCAGGTCGTACACGTTGCGTTTGGAGTGGTAGACGTTGAGGCAGTGGATGAACTGCTCCCTCTCGAAGTCGTTGAGCAGGAGGTTGAGCGCATTGTGCAGCTTCCTCACGTTGGCCGACAGGGTCCGCGCGCTGGAGGACACCGAGTTGGCCGAGGAGCTGAGCGACATGCGCTCCAGGTCGGTGCTGCTCATCCTGGCGGTTTGACCGGGGCACGGCGCCACACTGGTGCGGGTTAGAGAGCACGCATGATGGGCTGGTGGCACGGGATTAGACCGACACTTGGCATCAGGAGCGCTGGAAGACGCGCACTCCGGTTATATCCATGCTGTCTGGCTGACAGATGATCCACTTATTACTCCCAATTTGCTGGACAGAGCGATGAAAGGGCCAACTTCAACAGGCAATTAAGCCCAACAAATTCAATTTCACACCTGACACAAATTAATTAGCACTTAGCATAATTTCAATATCAGCAATATGATTCTGGAAACTTCACGTGCGAAACAGTGCGTCACGACTGGGCATGCAACAGCCTCGCGGAAAAGTCGTCCCGCTCCGTCAGAGAGCTTAGTAATGAGCCACGTAAGGACCTCAGCCTGCGTGTCATTAGCGGCGGTCTTATTTTCCAGGAGGTCAGGTGGCTGCCGAGCCGCCGCTTCTCTGGTGTCCGCCTCACCGCCAGCAGCTCCACAACGCGAAATAAAACAACACCACAACTTCAAATGTCGGGCTACCTGCTCCACTGTTGCGCACTCGGAAGGAAAGGTAATTTCCTCAGCGAAGAAAGCGAAAATAAAAAGTTATTTTTGTGCACCTGCTCAGCGTCCCGGTGAGTTCCCTCTATCCCGCTGCGGACTCGGCTTTAGTTCCAAACGACGTCAAGTTCACAACAATATTTATCCAGCGGTGTTACGCGGACCGAGCGACGTGTACTCCGGCCGTGTGTTTGCTGCTCTTGTTTTATTATCCGTCCGGTTTGCAGAGGTGACCCGCTGCTCGGTGCCTCCGCTTCCCAGACGTTACTAAAGCGACAGAGTGGAGGCTGGCGGATCACTCGCATCCAACCGTCCTGTCAGGAAATGACGCAGCCTCGTGCAGCCAATGCGTTGCTTATAACCGACAGCACGCGCTCCTTTCCCCATACTCGCGGCACTTCCGCAAGCAATAAGTTACCAAACAGGACTTTAATTAGACATTATAGTGTGCTGCCTTTGGCTAAGCAGCTCCTGGGTTTGTTTTCGGTTCTTCTGTGTTTAAAATATGCATTTTAAAACCATTATATTCTTTTAAAACAAAGGATGATTTTATTTTTTGCACTGTTTCCACGGGCACTTTAGCTAATAGTTTGTCCTTTACAAGTTTTTCATATAAAAACGGCTATAAAAGTTTATAATTGATAACAAACTGCAACTCATTGTAAACAAATTCCTTAAAGCTGTTTTGTTTTTCAACACTTTACAGAGCATGTACCTAGAAAGTTCACTCCAGCTACTAGAGTGCACACTGGAACAAAACAAACAAACAGCAAAACAAAACACACTCAGAATCACTGCTAACTGACCTATTTTTAGGGTCACAATACCAAGACAGTCACTTTGCATTTTGATGAAAGCAAAATATCAAAGAAAAAGTAAAGAACTGTTAAGAAAAAGATCATTGAAGTCGATTTTACCCATGACATTTCCCCTAGTGGTCATGGGGCCCTGTGCAGCTGTGTTTTTTATGGAGCACGCATCAGGACATATAAGAACTAGATTCTCATATTCCAATATTGAATTGTCATGTTAATCAGTTAGTATCAGTTGAAAGATCACAAAGAACTCAATTCTTCTCTGCTTTATGTCTGTAGCACTTCAAACACAATAAAGTTAATCCAAAGCACTTTACATCGGGACAAAAAACAAACACAAGAGAAGGATCAAACATGAGCAAAGAAAAATCTGAATAATAATAATAATAATAATAATAATAATAATAATAATAATAATAAAGGCAAATGGTCACAAAGAGCCTATAATGACAACACAGACCTACAGAGAGTTCGGGGAAATACCTGAGCTGGTTAAGTGAGGCACGGTTAAAGGTTTGTGAGTAAAAGTGTGTTTTAAGATAATTCTTGAAAATGTCTTTAGTGGGGGAGAAGCAGACAGTGGGATGAAGATAATTTCATAGTTCTGGAACAGCAGTAGAGACGGCTCTGTCCCCATAACACAAAGTCCTGGACCTCCAGACGGACAGCAGTCTTTGATCAGACAGTGTGATAGGGGCGCAGTAGTTCAGTGATGTTTGAGGGGGCGAGACCATTCAGCATTATGCAGACGAACATCAGGATTTTAAAATCAGTTCTGTAGCTCACAGGCAGCTGGTGAAGGGGGGCAAGAATGGAAGTAATATGCTCTGTCTTTTTTTTTTGACCTTGTTAAAACTCTTGCTGGTGGGATAAACAAGATTGAGTAATACCAAAATATAACAAGCGGCAAACAATCAAGGCGGGAGGATGTGAAGGCACGGATGAGTTTCTCCAGGTCAGAAGTACAGAGAATTGATCAGAGCTTAGAGATGATCCAAGGCTTATGAAGCCTGATTTCAATACTTGATGTATTCGTTTGTCAAACTTCAATTCTGAATCTAATATAACTCCAAGACTTTTTACATGTGGTCAAACAGAGGGGGCGGTGGGAGCGGCCATCCAGGATTTGATGTTGTCAAGACAGTTTTTGAGCCGTTAGTAGAGAAACTGAAAGAAGTGCTGGATAAAAATGAAGAAACCCAGTTTAAGACAGAAGACATAAACAGTTAAGACACCAAAAAGAAATGCAAAAGGGCTTCAACTTCAACAGTCACCAACACTGCTAACATATGCACGTCGCAATGTCCAGTATAATGATGATTCTCTTCAGAACATTTTTCAAAGCTTATCTGTTTGAATGAGAATGAGAAGAGTGGAACATTTGTTATAAAACATTTTAAAGCCCATCTGTTAAACAATGAAACAGATCTATGATTAGAAATAATAACCTTTTTCAAATCAGATGGAAAAGTCTATTAGGTTAGATCAGAGATTGTGCTGGTGACACACCGGGACTGGCTAATTACAAAATGACCATGAGTGGCACAACCGAGCGCTATGATGTGACAGGAATATGATCAACATCATGACTTCATTATAATAATGGAGTACGAGGACATCCGGTCTTCCTTCAACAGGCACCAGGACAGCTTTTAATATTATTAGCTGGCCTAACAGTTATCTGATGAAAACCTGTTTATTTACACGGATTAAAAATGATGAGCTTCAACGAGGTCAGAAAATTTCAGCTGTTTTTTGTGCTCTGCATCTCAAATTGTAAGTTTGACTGCTGTTAATGCAATCTTAAATCTCTCATTGTCACACCATATTGCATTAGTTTAGGACATCCATCCCCGATTTTGTTTTTTATTCCTCTCATCAGTCTTTGCCTGCTGGATTCCCTGATCCATGAGTCCTCAAGGTATGGCAAAAGGGGCAAAGTGGAGCTAAATAAATCATAAATGAAGCCCTGTGAAAGGCACTCTCTTGACCAATGGCACTGTGCAGTTTTTGTGCTGACCTTTCCTTGAAATCTGCAGCTACTTAGAGCCAAATGTTCCTTCCGCTTTATTAACCAGTAACTGAAGTGTTTGAAAAGGACTGAGGACCATCAGCTCTCAGAAAAGGAACCAGCGTGTCATTTTAATTTGATATAGTGACCGAGCGTGTGCTGGGTGCTACAATTACTGACGCCAAAGTAATTAGCAAGGTTAAAAACGGGCTGATTGACTTGGAAAAGTAAGTGGCATTTGAAAATGAGTCAGTAAGATAGAGAATGCTCTGAATATCAGGGGAGCAAATGAGGTTAAAGCGGAGCTGACGGGATTCACAGATGGAGTCAGCATTGTGCTTCCTGAACGTGACGCAGCAGAACTGTCAGCAAAGCAGCGACCCAGGATACTCAGATAAAAGCAAGAGGATCTGACAGCATGTGCATGGTTTTAGAGGAGGAGGTTTATCAGTGACTGATTTCCTTCACTCAGTATTTATATTTAATCGTCTTCTCCCAAATAAGCGTTCCAATTTTGGTTTATAAGAAAAAAGGGTTGATATTAGAAATTAGACTACTAATTCATCTCATCATTGATTAATCTGTTAATTATCTTGGAGATTAGTGGCTGGATCATCTTGCCTGTTAAATATTCTGAAAAATGGGAAAAATGCACATCAGAAATGAACAGAGCCCAATATGACGTCTTCAAATTACCTCTCTTGTCTGACCGACAGCTCAACGTCCCAAAAATAGTCTATTCAACTTAAGATGATATAAAAGGAAGAAAAGCAGCAAATCCTCAGATTTGACAGGCTGCATCTGGAGAATGTTTGCCATTTTTGCTTGACAATCAACTGACTAGTTAACGGTTTGGCGAAATCATGCATTTCTGGCTGTTGCTCAGGAGGTGTAGCCGCCATCCACTAATCAGAAAGTCCCTGGATCCTGCAGTCTACATGTTGAAATGTCCCTGGGGAAGTTATTACACCCCAAATTGCTCCTGAGTCATATGAGGGTGCATGAAAGGTCACTGCCTCTGATGAGCAGATGGCATCTTACATGGCCGCCTCTGCCACCAGCGGGTGAATGCCGACTTGTGTTTTAAAGCACTTTGAGTGGTTGTTAAGACTAGAAAAGTGCTATATAAATGCAAAGCATTTGCCATTTGTTGATTGATTTTTTGATGATCCACTAATTGCTTAACTGATGAATCATTGTGGGGCTGACAAATAAAGACTCCCTGACTTTATTACACTAAAATCCCCAAAGGTTCTCCCTGCCCACAGATGGTTTAATCTCAAATGTGAACTATGCTTCCAATTTTATGCCAGCGGTCTGTCCCTGTCCCATTACATGACATTGTCTCCATACACAAAGTCAGGTCCATAAAGAAGCTTAGCATGGAAGAGCAGGTGCACAGAGCTCAACCCCATTCAACGCCTTTGGGATGTGGTCCAGCTATCAAGTGGTTCTGCTTAGAAACTAACATGAAAGCAAATGATCAGGGGCTGTTTCATAACTGAATATGGACTAAGATGAAGAATTGTTTTAGACTGACCATGCAGTCCACCAACATTCTGCATTCTCTATGGCGGTTGTGGTTGAAATGGTTTTTTATCGGCACTGAATACCTCATGATTACCATAATTTGTGTCCAGAAGAATCCAGAGAATACATCAAAACAAATATGATGAAAACAAATTTGCATTCTCACAGAAATCCTTTTAATGAACGCAATAACGATTGGAAATTGTTAAGTTTGGTTAATCTGGAGGAAGAGAGCAGTCGTGGTAGAAGTGGAAGAAAATAAGTTTTGGTGATATAAATAAACTCCTTGTCTAAAGTCACAAACCACAGCACATCTTAAGAAGCCCTCTGTGTATGACAGGGGTTGGCTGTTGGGGGCCAGCAGGGTCAGCCGGGCTTAAATTGCCTGCATGGCAGAATAGTGTTTTTGGCCTATAATAGTCTAGCTGTAACTAAAATGGTTTGAATTACAAATTCCACAGTGCCAAACAATGAAAGGTGAATATGAAGCTGGTTTTCACAGTGCAATTACAATGACACTGAACACTTGGAGAGCAGTCATTTTAGTTGGGGTTTTCTTCACTTGCTGTCTGTCTCTGAGAGTTCTCCATCCCAGTAGAATAAATGAGAACGGAATTTATGAGGTTCAACAAAACGCAACATGCCTGAGTTTGCTGTACATAGATAACGCCTAATAAGACAACAGTGAGAGAATCATGTGCAGTTCTGCTACCAGTGAATGAATGATGGTGATAAAGCAAACATTTGGGCTGTGTTTTTTTTTTTTTTTTAATCTGTGTGAATGAGAAGGTCAAAGAGACTGTCTGTATGCATGAGCACTTGTGTGCATTTGTGTGACTGCGTGTGAAGTTGATCGATGACAGTAATTAGAGGAGTTCACCAGTGGGAAACACTGAGAAGCCAAACAGTATAATAATGGACAGAGACACACGCTGCACACCAAGCAGAGCATCTGATAGGAGAAAAATACACAAAGTTCACTGTATGAGGAAAGAACATGATGGGAAAAAAAGAGGCGATGAACACAATGGCTTCTTCAAGAACGCCCGCAGAGCTAATGATTTTGGCTATTATCATGGTTTTCAATTTTAACTGCAGAGGCTTTTAGCTGAACGCCCAGCACTACAATCCCAGGGATGGACAAAGACAGATTCTCTCATGGTGGCAGAACAATTGATGTGCTAATGAAGAGATGACCGCTGTGAGAACTACTGCATTATGATAACAGCTCTGTGTGTGACTGTGTGTGCGTGTGAGACAGACAGAGAAGCAGTTGTACTGTGAGGCTGTGGCTACTCCTTTTAGCCAATCAGTATGACCAGGGCACTTTGCCCAAGGAGAAGATTTACCAAACTGAAAAAGGCCACCGAGTCACAATTAAGACCCCACATTTCATGGTTAACTGTAATCAGTTTGAAGGCTTAATGAGGCTTAAATACTCACTTAATAGGCTTAACTGCATATGACTAAAAGCTTAACAGAGTCATCAGTTTTCATCAAACGGAAGATAAATGAGCACTAAACAGGTGGCCATTTAATACAAAAGCCAACTGTGTTTAAAGCTGCACTAATCAATGTTGTAACATTAACAATGGGTGAAATGACTATGGGTTGCTCATAGTTAACCCACAGAGAATTATCACCCAACTCTGCAGTTCCTCTCAACACCATACACGATTTCAACGTCTATCTGCTCACTGTTTTGGAGAAAAAGAGTGAATACTGGTCTCGTGCGTTAAAAATCCAGCACTTTCAATGGCATTTCTCCATCATCATGTGGTATTTGCTAAATATAACTGTAGTTTTTTCTTTCATCATCAGCACATTGAAGTACTCTGATTTAAAGGTGCCCTGTGAATTTTTCTTGTAAACAAACAAACCTAATATTTACATTCAGTATGACTCACTAAAAGCCACTGTGTGCATCCTTGAGGTCTAAACATGTTGAATGCATTCCCTTCCTCATGAAATATTTGCAAAGAGTTTTACTTTTTTAAACATTGTCTCCCCCTTCTGGCAGTAACGTATTTACATAGACACTGTCAACATGCTTATTAAATATGGTGGAGCCCATGTCACCATACTCCTAGTTGTTTTAGCCTACTGCAATGCTATGCTTACTCCCCCATTCAACTCTGGCAAACACAGAGAGATTCACCTGGCAGCGGTTTAATCTGCATTGTGTGAACTTATCTGGAAAGGGCTTGAATGCAACAGACGTTAATTCAAAAGTCCTGCACTGCAGGTTTAAATTTGAGTCCTGCATTGTTTACATCCGTGTTTACTTGCTAACAGTCCTCTTCTTCACAACAGCAGGGAATAAACAACAGCACACAAAATCTCACCTGTATGTGTGAGAGTATTTGAGGTCAGCAGAACAGTTTGTCAGAGCAGACGGACTGCAGGAAATGGAATGGAGTGCCTGACAACATTAACGCTCTCAGACTGGAGTCGCACCTTAATGAGTCATGCAACATTAAGCTTTTCCCAGTGATTAACTTTAAAATAGACCTCTGACTGTTCACCTGAAAAAAGAGTGTTTCATGTAGTTTTAAGTAGATGACTCCAGTGTGACCTTTAACTGATAAGGACATAAAAGTAACTCATGTCACTTAGGTGTTTAAATTTGCACCAAAGGATGCATAGTTTGATGGTTTGGTGACACAGCCTCTACTGTGGGTACAAAAGCCATTTCCAACGTAATTGAATTGAAATATGTAACTGCTGAAAGCTGAAGTGCCTCAAAAACAGCCCCTCAACTGTTCGCCATCAGTCTGCATGTGGAAAAAATGATTCATCACAAGATCAAATTAAGATTACAGGTGTCCTCAATGAACCACCTTTTATGAGTCAGTTTGTCGAGCTAAATCTGTGGGAGTGATCTAAAAAAGGCACAAAAAGAGTAAAGATAATACAAAACAGGGAACATAATAGGAATAACTGCAATGACCCGGCAAGCTCATACAATGTCAGCTGTGCTGGTGGTTCAGCCCACACCATCACGCCCCTGTACTCAGATTTCTTCCCATCACTGATGTCGCCCACAACTGCAGAGTCGTTCTGACACTGAAGTCTGAGGCGTAGAGGGTGAACCGAAAGAATGACAGGAACCAAAAATCCCAAAGAGCACACACCACAGTGTCAGGAATGCTGTCAGCTTGCTCCCCACAAGGACAGGCCAGATGGTGCTGAATGCCACTGAAGAAATCAAAGAACATGACTCTCGCACTGCTGCTCAGCCTGTCCAGGCAGAGGCAGGTCCAGCCGGGGGCCTGGCCCCTGGCCACACCTGATATCAGACTGACCAGCGCAAGTGCTACCACACTATCTCAAAGTAGGTTTGGCTGTGTGCCCAGTGATGTGTTGGAGACACAATGTCTTTTTGAGGACTTGAAGAATAAAGAATGAAGCTTTATGTTATATTTGTATGGTGCCACTGTGTTGTGATTGATAGGACTATTTGTCTTTTAAAACTTTAAATACACTTATTGTAAATCACTTTGGATAAAAATATTAACACATGAATGTAAGAAACAGTAAGACAGTGTAATGTATGCTGGTACAGGAACCAGGCACAGTGTCTTCCACTGCACAAGGACCTTCTCCAGACTCAGGAGTAGGCAGCACTCACAGCTGGGCGGCACACACTTGGAGCACCCTCGGGCTGACGCCATCTGGACCTGCAGCTTTGCCTGGGTGAAGTCTTCCCAGCTCTCTTCTCACCTGCTCTGCAGTGAAGGCTGGTGTGCAGCGTGTGATGGGTCCTGTAGTGTTGTTGGGAGAACTGAAGAGGGCAAATGGTTGAAAAGCTGGGGGAGAGGTGAACCGGGTCCCCCACCATCAAATGTGCTGACCAAGAGATTCAGTTTGTTGGCCCAGTTCAGGTCCCCTGTTACCTGGCTCTCAGTCTGCTTGTAGCCACTCCATATATCCTTCACATCGTCACTGAGTTTTTGCTCCGGCTTCCCTCAGAAGGTGGATCAGGATGTGATCTGATCTTCCATGGGGAGACGCCTGCTTCACATTGGCATACAGCACATCCAGTGTCTTATTTCCTCTCAGTTGGACGGTCCACAAACTGCTTGAAAGTGGGCAAAGTCAAGATAAAAAGTGCAGCACTCGCTTGAATTTGCTTTCTAGCCTAACCAATTTTTGACATGAGTAGCTCCCCTGTGGAGAAGCTTTCATGTTGTGTAAGAACAGGCTGAGAGGAGAACCAGAGTACGAGAATATGCACAAGTATTCTATCATCTCTTTCACAATATTCTTTTATATATAAGGAATCTAATTCATTTGCTTTAACATGTTTTTACTTGTCAGTCCACTTCTACTCTGTCTCACTTCACAACACCACATTGATCCACATCTAAAAATAGCCCCACTGTGTTTGTTTGTGATTGATTATCCCACAGGCGTGGGATCACAGTTAGCCGAGCTGCTGCATTAATGGCAGCTATGGATGGGTGGGTGACACAGTTCCAGACAATTGACACAGACGGACAGAAGCACGCACACACAGAGGCAATGAGCAGGCCTATCATTTAGCTTCCTGCAACTGACCACTCAGATAATCTGCAGGGATAAGCCAGACATCAATCATGAATTGCTGCGGCGTTGAGCATGTGTTGGAAAATCTGCACACTCAGATCTCTGCGTGTTGTTGAGCAGATAGAGCCAATCTCGCTTGATCTGGCTTTAGAAACAGTCAGCAGGCACCCAGAAATCTGCAGCACCATACATGATCAGGAATCCCTGCAATCTGCATTACAAAGCCAGAGCCTCAGGTTTGATCGCACAAGCTGGTTCGTGCTTGACATGTTGTTGTTCCGGCTTAATAATAGAAATCAAACAGACCACAGAGAAAAGGTGCATCTTTGTGGTGGTTAGACTAATTGAGTGAGTTCAGTACAGAGTTTGTCCTCAGGGAATCTGCTCGCCGAGCATTTCTGCACATCATGCACATAATAAGAAACTAACTGTGCCTTAATGAGCAGTTTGCTCGCATCTCAAAAAGTCCTGTCCCCATAATGATGCATCAGGAAAACAGTTTCCTAACAAATCCTGGTGACTCTTGGATTTATAGCTGGCTGGATTGCGAGCTAACAAGATATAACATGTAAATGACACAGCATTGGAGCTGTTTGAAGGCATCTTTTCCCTCCTTTGGTGCATTCTTACTGCTTCCTGTGTTCTTAGAACACCCTGAAATAATCTCTCTACTGAGCATGGAATATTTTGGTAATGCTTGGCTGAATGTAAAGCATTTGGGGAAGAAATCTGAATCTGACCTTTATATGTGGTAAAAACCATGCTGAGTTTGCCATGAAGCCAATATTAGAGGGAAGCCGTGAGCAAGACAACATCTTCAGAGCTTGCTGCTTGCTGTAAGAATGTCATTCACACAGGTACACGGTCGCTAACATATGACACGAAACCAGATACGTAGGACAGCAACAGAACAGCTGGCAGCTGAACTAGCATAAACTCTGAATAACCTCGTCAGCACAAGCGGCGAACGTGCCACATTAAAGTGAGGCAGTGAGTCACTGAGATCCGAACCCTACAGCACACCAAAAAAAAAAAAAAAAAAAAAAGAGGAAAAGGAATAATAAAAAAATCTAGTTTATGGCTTGAAGTGGCATTCAAGGCAAGAAAAATATCCCGCACAAACTTTCCTAAAGCAACACAACAGTTAATCAGTCGTGTTGGCGAGCTAGCTTGACTTAAATGCTCCACCAGAAGCTGCTGCAGGAGCATTTACAGCAAAACACATTCAGCAGAGTTTGTGGAAGAGTAACAATCCACAGCAGTGAATACAAGCTATGACAAATAAAAGCTGCAATTATAACAACATGGCAAATAACACAGAAAATATGTGTTTGACGGCAGAATGAATGCATATCTAAAATTCAGTTTATATGAGCTGATTCTGTACTCTGAGACATAAATAACTTCGGCTTCTTAATGAGGCTTAAAGAGTGCAAGATACAAAAAGGCAGCTCGGAGGCCTGGATGTGCACTTACAGAAGTGAGGTTTGTGAATGTGAAATTCAGACATGAAACCACACAGTCTTTACCACATTAAAACAGATTAAAGATAAATAAACATATTCCAGAATAAAAGAATTTCCAGGATAAATTCGGTGCTGCAGGTCATTTATAAAGCAATCGGCAGTGAGAGATGCTCATCTCAAGGGGACACATGGATGAAAAAAAGATGATTTCCAAACACTACCATCAGGTCGACCTTTGCTCACATGAATCCAGAGTATATATAGTGTCTACAGAGACGGCATCTGGGTCCAGCTTCTCTCAGTTCCTGAGGTAACGTGAAAATGAAACACATCTTATTGTATCTAACAAAGATGCCTTGGGCCAAAGCGCCGGGAGCCGCTCTTACCTCTCCCTCCTTCATTCCCTCCGCCTTTCTTTTAATTTCTCATCTGAGAGGCTACAGGGTTGAGGCTGACATTTTGCTGATAGATAGCAGCTCCCAGCACAGCCTGGTGCCAAGGTCTCCAGCTGCTCAGATGAATTCAGCTCTCAGTGATCAGAGGAGCCACACTGCTCTGTGAGTCTGCACCACCCGTGGATCCTCCTGCACCGAGGTGGAGGAGAGGAGAGACCCGAGGATGGGAAGATAATCAACTTTACCTTTTCAGGCGGCTGACGGAGAAAAGAAACTAAACAAAGAGGCTCACCTGCATTTCAAATTAAACACACTGTGGGTCTTTTAATCATTTGAATCTGAGGTTCTTTTAGTATCTTACTGGCTTTATCCAAATAAATGGCAGTATCAAAATGCATTCTCCTGACAATCTATATGTGTTTTTGAAGATTTTTCTTCTGGCTGAGGAGTCCCAGGAGTAACTATTAAACAATAACTTCAAGGAGCTCTGTTTTCCTCTTATTAGATTCAAGGTGTCTCATCAAAACTCTGCATGTTTATCCTTGATGTCTAACAAACGTGTTGAATGCATTTCCTTCCTCATAGCACTAAAATGTGCAGCACTTACCTCCATGTTTGCCAGCTTGCAGTCTTCTTCTTCACTGCCTCTGGCTTTGCATTACTGGCACCAACTGTCAATCAGTGGAACAGCGTGTAAGAGGCAGGAGGGATGTGTAGTGCATAATGGACATGATACAAGCAAGCTTGCAGCTCTCCGTCGCACGCAAACACTGAAAAAACAACCTCTAACGCCAGGCTGAGAAGTGTTTCACTGCACTCTCTGTTGAAAGGAGCCTTTCTGGGGTCATGTAAATGTAACCCCAAGAGAATTTTGGGGAAAGTGCCGTTTCAAACCGTGCTGTGATGCACCAAGGTAACATTGAGGAGGCTACTCAAAGACAAAAAGGATACCTGGCAAAAGTTTTGCTTATAGCCAGCAAAAAAGCTCTGACAAGAAAAAATGCTGACCTTGCGGGAAAAAGAACAATGGTTTGAGATTGTTCAGGAAGTTTTTTCAATGGAAAAATTAGCCTTAATCTGCTGAGAGTTAAAGGAAATATATGTGCGAGGAACTGTGGATCATTTATATGAAACACCATGTCAAACAAGCAACTTCATATGAATAATCTATTTTTAAAAAAGTATATATTAAATAATTAATTATTAGAATTAAATTATGTATAAATAATATAAAAACAGTCAACTCTGGGTACTTCACATCAGAATAAAGCTTCTTGTAGTGACTATGCTTCATACAGATGGAACCAACTTCCTAAATCTAAATAAAAGCCTCTGCTGCTTTTCATTGACTGTTTTCTCTCCTGCATTTTATTACCTTTGTTGCATTCACAACTTATTCCATCTCTGCACTGAAACTGTATTTCTGCTTTATTCCATTGAAATTTCATTTTAATTCCTGTATTTTACTTGTTTGCTATTTGCTTTTTGGGGTTGTTTATTGTCTTGGATGTTGTTCTGAAGCTCTTCTGTGGTCGTGTAAAGCACTTTGAATTGCCTGGGTTTGAAATACGCTTCATAAATAAAGCTGCCTTGCCTCGTTGGATCTGAAGCGCAGTCTCAAGTTTGTGTTTGTCACCCTGCAACAGTTACACAAACTACTTCAAAAACAATGTGTTAGTCAATGCAATGAAATGACAGACAACAGGATTCCAGCTCTTCCAGACCCATGACAATAAGGAGAACAATAACAATAACAACAACAACAACAACAACAACAACAACAGGGCTTTCAGCGCTCATCAGAATATGTGTAGAAGTGTGGAATGTAAACGCCTCTTCGTGTCATTATTACTGATGACATGATGTTGGCTGACAGTGGTAAACAATCTTTTTTTAAAGGAGATTTTGCCTTTATTAGATAGGAGGCAGTTGAGACAGCCATGGAAAGGAGGGGAAGAGTGAGGGGGTATAGGACAACAATCCTATAGGACAACAGGACGCCCCTCAATCCCCAGATTAATGATGTAGGCACTCCAAGTCATAGAATGGCAACGGTAGTGTCAGAGAATTATGTCTTGATCATCACAAATAGGTCAGTAAAAAATAAAAACACACTAAAGGTCCTGTAATCTACACAGAAAAACATTCCCCCCTACCCTTCTTTAGTCAGACACTTCCCCTACAGGCAGGAGAACATACACGTACTGTAGACAATGCGCAAAATGCCCAAATGTTAATGCCACCCTCACCGTGACTGTTTCAGTACACTGGAGGGAAAGCGAAGCGTTCATAAGACGCTTTTTTTGACCCAATTTGTCGGCGAAAAGCTTACTGACAGCTGGTGAGTTCTGGGTGAAAATCTGTTTGAATTCCCCCTCCAGCAACAATTAGTTCACACAAACTTATTCTTCATAGTCTTTTGGGAGAGCGACGCTGCCTGAAGCCCCAGGCTAACTCTCAGAGCCACAACACAGACTACTACAGCACACACAGTGTCCCTCAAGTCCCACATACAACATAAACCTGAGAAAACAGCCCAATCTAATTATGCACAGAAGATTTAAAGAATGCTGGATTATATTTGAGTCCAAACCATGTTGCTCCAGCAGAAAATCCCACATTGGTAATGGCAAAAAACTCTAATGGGATCAATGCAAAATCATTTTGTGTGGGCGTCTGGTTGCACGGAATCAGGGGTTATAAAAACGACTAGCCTAGCTTTTCTGCTGGTTGGTCGGCATTCATTTTTATCCACCAGTCCACATGTGTATTTCACCACTTCAAATTTAATATAGTCCTTCTATAACATTGTCAGACTTACAATTGACAGTTTAAAAAAAAGCTGGAGCAGAGCCAGAGATATGTTTTTTTTACTCAAAACCTGACACCCACATCACCCACAATGCAACAGGGATTCCAGTGTGTTATGCTTCTAGCGACTAATATAGCCTGGAGCTGCTAGCCTCAAGGCGAGATCAGGAGTGGGCAAGGACATCACAGCTCATTAGATTTTGCACAGCTCCCTCTGGAGGCACAAAAAGGATTTACGCAACTTTTTTCACACTTGTAAACAGAGTTCCCCTTTAATCCTTCTCACTAAGCTCTGTTGTTCTGATTAAAGGGAGTTAAACACAGCAAATGCTTCTCTATGAGGAGCATTATTTCTCCACGAGGACGGCCTTGTTGTTGTGTTTGTTAGGTGAGTCATAATATTCCTGCACAAAAATTCAAAAGCTTCCAGGTCTTCTGATGCCGACACATTAAATTGAATAAAATAATAAAACATGACAACTTGACAAGAGGTCACACTTTTCATATCCAGTCTGTATCATTATTATATTATTGTTATGTCTCTGCAGCACATTTCTTGGACTTACTGCCTGAAAGATTAGAAAATGGCACACATGCTACATGTTGCTGTGGAAGCTGTCATGACAGAGTGTGCAATAAATGTCAGGTGGAAAGCAACCACTAATGTGCAGAGGGATTCAGGGTGCAAGAGTGTCACACATCGCCACCAGCCTTGACTGTTATTATGGTTTCCCATGTTATTATGTGGACTTCTGTGTCAGTTTTCATTTTTATTTGAGTGCAGCAGCAGGGACCTCACCGCCACCCTGGCAAATTGAGACATACAGTGAGTGGATCCTTATATTTGAGTCTTAAATGGGTATTTTTGGACAGAAGGTGAAAACTCCTCACTGCGTCTCTGACAGTGATAGCTCATCAAATGTGTGTGAACAAGCAAACAACCTCCAAATCCTAAAAAAATAGATAAAAAAATGATCATTTTAATCCATGCATATGTATAGACAGTGCAGTGAAGTGCACTGTGTTTCCTATGTATGAGTCATCCCTCTGTTGTACATGTGTGTACACTCTGACTTCACTATTAAAAGCTGTAAAACATTTCCTGTTAGAGCACTGCTTTGTGTGTTCATGAGCAACATTCATTAAGAAGTGTTTCTAGTGTAGGCAGTGATGGATGGACGGTGGGTTCTGCTGCCCCCTGGTGTTGGACGACTGACAATATCTTCCATATCTGAGCATTCAGCAGTCAAAGGCAGCTGGAGTTCATGATTTAGTCAGTGATTGTTGTAAATGTCATTCCGAAATCCTGGGCATTAATCTGCTGCTGCAACCGCCTCACCTCCCACATGAAGGCCTTCCACCAGATGTTGGAACCAGGCTGCTGGGATCGGCCCCCATCAGAGCATCAGTAAGGTCCAACTGATGATGTTGGATGATCAGACTTCAGTGGAACTAGAGGGCAAAACCATGGAAAATATCCCCAGATCAAGAGTACACAAACATTTCACACCTTAGTTCATGTGACGCTGATGACTCTCACGCGTCCGCCGCAGTTTGAAGGCCCCTGCTTTGAAGACGTACATTGGACTGTCTAACAGTGTGTGAAATCCCCGTCCAACAATTATTGTAGCCGTCCCAAACAGACGATTGGTCCGGTGTGCAATGGCTTGATAGTAAGCAGAGTTTGAACTTCTTTCACAAGTTCCTTTTCATTTTTCACTTTGCCTTTCTACAGGTGAGTGCAGCACCGTGAATGCTTTAGCGGAGAAACAGAAAGCATGCACCGCTACGAGCACTTGAGCATAGAGTTCTTGGAGGCAGCAGGACGCAGCAAACCTTCATTGAAAAGCTTTATTTAAAAATGTAGTTGGCTGGAAAAAAGTTCAGATTCAGTGAACATTGCAATAAGCCACAACTTCAGTTACAAAGTGCTCATTTAGTCATCTGTACAGCGAATGTGAATTTGATAAATGACACAGAAGACAAACTTTTGCAAACAGAGCACCACGAAAAGTTAAAAACAAAAGAAACTGATAAAACTGTCAGCTCTGAAAACTGAACTTTGTGCAAAAAAAATTCAAAATAAATACCTTGCATGTCAACATGTCTTCAAAATATGCAGAGTTATCGACTTGATGCTGTGTCAAGGGGTGTTTTTTTCCTTTAACATGGCTCAATTAATCGACTGAACCAGCAAATACAATATCAATCCCCGTCTGTGGTCTCAGGGTTTCGGTCACTGAAGCGGGAACCTCTGCAGGTGAGAACACGATCAACAGCACTGATGCTTTGTCACCCACATCAATGTAAAATAGTCGAGTTGTCATTTTGCTATGGCTTGGATTCAGTAATAATCACATTAATAATAATAATCATCATCATCATCACAAATTCAACCAATCAGCTAATATAAGAGAGCAGAATGGGACAAAACGCTTTGTACTGAAACAAATGCTGTACATCAAAACCCCAAGACACCCTCCAAAAAAACCCCCTTAAAACTCAAGACAAGTTTCTGCAATCCAACCTCAAGAATCAATTTCACTGCTTTTACCATTTCATATATTAAAAAAAGAGATGAGACTGGCCAACAGCCGCCGTGCGGTGAAATGGCAAAGCAGCCTGAATTTAAAAAGCTTCTGTGGGAGCTCGCCGGGGAGCTAAATGACTCATTTCTGGTCTTTTATCTTTTCTGTTACCATCAGTCTCTTAACACAAACTAGAGATCATGAATATCTGATGTAAAGGCTGATTTCTGCCAAAGATACGAGAGGCAATTATAGAAGGAGAGCAGAGGAACCTCACATTAACGGCGTTCTCATGTCATTTGAGTCTTTGTGTTCTGACTTGACAGATTCTCTGCAACAGAAAACACCAGAGGAAAACTCTCAGGCTCATGATGCTTTTTCAAAAGCAATAAAGAAAATAATGAAAACGTGTTAAGCTAGAAATAAAACTGTCCTTTTTATGTTATAAAAATGGGCTTTTGAAGAGACTAAACCTGTGACCTTCATGTTACGAGACACTGATATCACCGTCAACATCACGTGTTTTATCTGTAAATTCCATGTAAGCACAGAGCTCAACTGTTGTCCTAGTACACCGCCCTGTTGTTGGAAATAACAGAACACAAAATGTGTATTCATCCACTGCTAAAAATAGTACCTAACAACTCTGTTATTTCCTCCTGTTTGAGCAACATTTGTTCAAAATTACAGAGAGCACCTGTTTCAGGAAATGAAAAAGCCTTTTTTAAAAATGAAGTTCTGTATTTCTGAGCTATTTCTGAAGATCGTATGAAGGTTCAGGAGGAAGCAGTGGCCTCAGGCAGGCTGGGGAGGTCGAAGTGGTATTGACAGACAGACGAACACGCTGTTGATTTTGGTCTTCTCATGGTTTTTCAATAGAAAAACAGAGAACAATGCAAGTATTATCCTTTAAAGAGTGAGAGGTTTCTGTCAGATTTAGTTGTTAACGATCAAACATATTTAAAAAAAGTACCCGAGTTGATTTTCTGTGAAATTCACACAAACATCTACAATAGATCATCGAACTCTTCCTTTACACGTCAAGTCTATATTCTTCGATTAATGAAGAATACATTTAATCTCTCTATGCATCAGGAATTCAAATTGGTTCAGTAAATCATGAAATACTGTCAGTGAACCAATTTCAAGATCTTCTCCTCACATCCATTAAGCCTTTTTTCAGTGTATTGTTTCATTAGGATATTTAATTGGTTCTGTTGCAGGCCGGAGCAAAACAGATTGCAAAAACTTTAATCATCAGACGTCAGTCTCCATGAATGCTAAACTCCCATTTTTGCCAGCTGTGCACAGGACTGAACTCCACAATGCTTTACATGCATCATGTGAACAAATCCAGAAATGAAAAAGGAGCCAAAAACCAATGCATGTCGGTCTGCCAGTCAGCTGCCTACTTCACTTTCAACAACTATTTGATGAATTGCCATGATTTGTTGCACCAGACCAAACCCTAAGGACTGTGGTGATCCCCTGACTTTTCATCCAGCACCACCATGAAGGTCACGTTTGGATGGATTGCAATTCAAAACTGGGAAAAACACAAAAACCGACCTGCTGAAAACAGAATCTTTCTGACATGATGGCACAGAACATTAAGACCAGAAGTGTTCAAAAATCATCAGACACACAGGTTCAGTAGATAAGTTAGAAACCACTGACACACAATATTTACCCCCATATTGTTTTGTACCCCACCCGTCCAAAATAAAAATACAAGCCATAAATCTGTCCTTCATTCACAGATCAATACCACTGATACAGCAGCAATAAAAAAAAAAAAACCCAAAACAGAACCACGATAGCACAACACACAGTTCAATAGGCACAGCAGAGCATTGGCTAATGTAGTGCACATTCAGTGACGCGGGTCAGTATATGGCTCTCTGTTAGACAGAAGTTCATGAGCAAAACTCGAACATGACGGTGTGTTTTAAGCCGCTAACTGGGAAAATGACATCCTTTTTAGGCCGAAGAACTGAAAGAGATAACAGAATATCAGCCATCTTCAAAGCAGCACCTGCAGTACGCTGCATATGTCCTTCAGATTTATGTCAGCGCTATCGGACGGAAAGGAAGCGGCCCACACTGCTCTGACGGGAGAGTCAGGGGCTGCTAAACAGCAATGAATCAAACTCCATCAACCATGAAGAAAACAATTCAACAAACTTCCTTTCTTGAGCAAGTCGCCTGTGGAAAGAGGATGAATGAACGGCTGCACATTATCCCTGACGCAGGATATGATGCACGGAGGTGTTTTATTTTGACGAAACTCCACAGCAACTGCAAATGTAAGACTGCACGACAGCCTTCATTCATTCCCCTTCATGTAATGCAAAGCAAGAGTGAATGCAATAATTTAATCAAAACCAGGATGAGATTTAAACCTGGGGAAGTGGAGTGCAGCTCTATGACAAAACGTACCATAAAAAAAAAAGAAGCAACAATCAAAAATCACAGAACCAATGTGTACATTCATCAATAAAATAAAATGGACGTCCTTATCCACACAGCCCCGACTGAAAATCATTCACGGTTGAGTCATTCATTGGACATTTAGATATATTTTACCTTCAAACATTTAGGTCATATAAACAGGACTGACACCCCAGGATTACTCACTGCCACACCGAATGAAAAGACCAGTAAACAACAACCAGATTTCCGTTTAAAAACACAGGAGGTGTGAATGTGCAGTAAGCTTTACCACATCTATCGTCTCGAAAAGAAGCACTGCTACATGTGCGTCAGCGGTACCCAATAAGTAAGCCAATCTAAGTTACTGTAGCTGCATTCTGGGCCTTCGAAGCTCACGCACGCACGCACGCACGCACACACACACACACACACACACACGCGCCAAAAAGGCTTAAACGCATTACACATGACCAATAAGGTTTGAATTAAGTGTACTGTGTAGCTCTTGGGTTATGGCTGGCTTGCTTGTCACAAACATCCTAATCACAGCCGGCATTTGTTCAAAGATTTTCAATAGCGGCGCCTGACTTTATTAACGCTTCCTGAGCAATACCTTTTAACCATTTTAACAAAAACTAAATTATATTGCACATTCTGGTCACTTCAAAGGAGGAAACTGCTCAAAGATCTGGGAGCAGCTGGAGAAACTGTTTTTGCTCTGCGCACTTCACTCAACCTGGATAAGCAGACTAAAATGAAGAAACTGATGGAATATCTGTACAGTATCAGACTATATAAAAATATAAATAACTGTCAAAAGGAACATTAATAACAAATAACATACGGGGCAGAAATATGCCATTGGAGCGTCTAGTCTGCCTAAAGGTAATAGTGGCAGAGTGAGACCTCTTACTTTCTCTGTGCTAAAGAGCAGCTAGCCACATACGGGTTAGCTTGGCTATTCTGTTAGCAGCACAAAGTTTTGTTACATGTGCAGAAAAGCAACTGGTGGCAAAAAAACAAAAACAAAAACTGTAACCCATCTCTGGGGAAAACGTAGTGTTTACCTTCATACTTCAATGAAATGCAACGTTAGACGGCAAATCATCAGCATTACTTACTGGCTCACTGACGCTGATGAGATTCATTCCTCTTGGTATCCAAAACGTATTTTATCTTTTCAACTTGTTACTATCGAAACATAGGCATTTGCTTTTCAGCAAGGCACTGGCCTCAGAACTGAAAGTGGTCCCTGGACGCTGCACTGCAGCTGCACTGCTCCTCAACGCTTAGGACGGGACAATGCAGGGGACACATGTCCAAAAAGGGATTCAAAAGTATAACTCAACTTCTTCAATGTCATTTTTGAGCATTGCCAAAGCAAAGACTTTCACAAATAATAATAATGATTCCTCCATTAAGGCAATCTGTTTAAATACAAATTTAGCTGCACATGCTCAATAGATTTCTGTTACTGCACCTTCAAACATCTGTGAATTAGCAGAATTAAGTTGTGGACGACTGAGGATTTCCACCTCACATGGCAAAGACAAACTCAGGGAAGACATGATTGTTGTTACCATACAGTACAAGAACTGTCCCAGTCACCCTGTATTAAAGCCTTCACACGATCTTCTGCCTTGTCTTCTGTTAGCGCCAGCTAATCACAACTGATTTTAAAAAGTTTTATACATTAGAGACCAGCTCTAACACAAACCTTTTCCTTAGGAAAAATAAAGAAAAAGGGAAAAAAAAACAAACAAAACCAAAACAAAATGAACTCCTCCGCATGGAAACGTATCAAAGTACAGATGGACGGCACAGATCTGCTTTACCGCTCAACTCAGCGGCCCAGCGTGGACGGTTACATCAGAGATGCACCTGGCTGAGCGGCAATAACGGTCTCTGACTCATCCAGGACTCTGTGGGCCAAATCTTTACAGACCTCTCCTGTATGGTGACATCACTTGGGTGGGGAGGGCCATATGGGGACGGGATGGGCCTCCGTGTTGAAGACATACTTGTCGAGACTAAGCAGCTCCATGTCGTCAGAGAAGAGCAGATACAAGTACTTTAGCGTCTCACCCAGGAAGAAGCTCTCCATCTTGTCCCGGGGCCCGGGATTGACGGGGTCACGGACGTTGTTGATGGACGTGTAGCCACCCCCGGGCACCTGAGGAAGTGGAGTTGTTTGGTCAGGTGTGTACAAAACTCTAGAAAGTACTCTGGTAGCTGCAGTTAAACCAACAGAGCCATTAGATAGGTTTGGCACAGTTGTGTATGTGCTCTTTGCTGAGGACTCATCTGTCTGTACCTTAGTGTGGTTATTGAAGCTCTGAAGTATGTCCCATCCCCAGTCTCTGTACTTGGTGTCCTTAGTGAATCTGTACATGTAGAACAGACTCTCCACTGTTTCTGGCCTCAGCAGGTTGTGTCTGTCTGCAGGCTGGAGGACAAAGGAGAACTTGTCAACAAATAGTAAAATGCATACAAAGGGATCAGATAAAGATATCGTTTTGTTTGGCCCTCACTCAACCAGTCAGTCCCGCAGACAATGACAAAGCTTTCGTCAACACGTCTTATCAAGAGCAGCATCGGTGAACGCTGCTACAGTTCAGATTAAATGCAAATTAAGAGCAGACAGATTCAGAATTCAAAGTATGAGTGCGCAGCAGACGGAGGCACACAAATCATGTTCTATGATTCCTTCATATGATTTGACAAGATGTGAGAGGAGTTACGGCTCTAAGCGTGAAGACTGAAGAAAAACAGACGCCTTGAAAATGAAACTTTTACAGTTTATGTTTGTTTTACCAAAGCTTTACCTCACCTGAAGAAAAGGCTTTAAAATCAAACCTGAACGAACATCAATCTGTGCACTAACAACAAAACATCCGAGGGCGATGTGTTTAACAAGCGTTTCTCCTTTCCAGCAGTGGTTAGCTCACTCTGAACGCCTCATAGGAAACACATTAATAAAGCTCTCTGATCTGACATTTGTTTCCTTAGCTTTTAATCCTAGAATTAGAATCAGCTCCTAAAATGTTTGAGATGTTTCATAGTTATATTGAGGTTAATGATGGCACCAATGGACTAATATACTGGATGCTCTGATAAGCCTAAAGCAGCTAATGAAAAATAAAATGAGTGCTGAGGAGGGTTAGGGAGGTTGTCATGGGTTAACTCCTATGACAAATCTAGACTTAGCCGATTAAAACTGTATCCAGCAGCCGCGATCAAGAATCAGTGGTGGGCTCTCACTCCTTTTGGTTACTTTAGCTCGAGATTTAATTGAAATTGCAGACTGTGCACTCAATGGAGAGCATCGATACCAAACAATGAAAACAAAGACTGTTTCTAAATCCAAGTCTTAAATAGACACAGACAGATAAACATCAACTCAAAAGAGATCCGACATGAAAATTAAGAACACGAAACGAAAGATATAAAAAACTGAAAATATGAATGATAAAACATCGATTTGAAAAAGATGATCAGCACTGCTCTGAGTCTCACCTTAACAATGACATCACGGCTGTCGCTGGCCTGCAGGTTGAAGTGTACGATCTCTGGGCTCAGACCGGTCTCCATCTGTTTGTACATCTGGTGACACGTCTCTATCAGCTCCACGGCCAGATCCATGTGGTCCCCCGGGAGGCCATTGTGGGCCCCCAGTGCCAAGGTTCCTGGCAGGAAGCACACAAGGTGATCCTGGAGAGTGACCAGAGAGAGAGAGAGAGAGAGAGAGGCGCAATCAGACAGAGAAATGAACAGAGAATGATGAGGGCTGGAATTGATTGGACTGGCTGTTAACAAGGCGGCCATTGTCTGTGAATGTGGGTTCATTGAGTTCTGGCAGAGTGCAAATTACTTGAGGGCAATCAGAGGTCTTGTGCTGTGTGTGTTACTTCTGAACACACTAGGCCATGAAATATACATATATGCACAGTATATCCCATAAATTAGATTTTGAGGTTTTCTGCAGGTCTGAGGTTAATTAAGGGGCCTGTAACCCCTCCCTCCAATTTGCGATGAGCAACTCTACCATCTTGGGGTTGAAGCGGTTATGGGACAACTCTCCAACAAAGGTCAATCTGCTGGGCCCCGTCTGTCTCACGAGGTGTTTTCTCACTCCCTCCACAGCCTGAAGGTAGTCCTCCAACAGTCTGGACAAAAGATATTCATATTAGTCAGTTACATATGAGACATAGTTTTGGGCTGTGCAATATGACTTAAGTTAGTATCCCAAAAGAAAAATATTTTTCTGATGTTGACAATATGGCAAAAATGTGTCTCTGCATTAATGTTGAGTGTTCTGTTTCTGAAGTGATAAACAGTACGTTTGTTGTTCCAGCTTTTAATCCAGTTTCTTTCTCTCACAGTCACAGAACATCGACTTATAAATATAAAGTTGGAATTACTCGTCTTCCGTCTTGCCTCCCTGGATCCACTGTTTGAGCAGGTATTCATAGTAGCTGTCTGCTCTGGCACCGAGTGTGAAGACTCCTTTGTGGGTGAACTGGCCACTGTTGGTGTTGATGAACATGGGCACCAGGCCGTCCTGTTTACCTGGCAGTCTGTGGACCAGCTTCATGACCTCATTCACGACCTCCTGGAAAGGTTTAAAAATATATATATAAATATTAAAATTACTATCACTGCATCATCAGCACACTGCACTGTAATCTGTAATGGCGGCCCTCCTGGTGTCACCGACCTGGTACTGTGGCTCCTGGGTGAGGCGGCTCAGCTCTCTGAATTCCAGCTGAATGCTGGTGACCTCGGCCAGCGTGCTGTCTGACGTCCATCGAGGGGGGTGCGCCGTTCCCTTCCCGATGTTGACATCTGAGAACGGGATCTTTGAGGGAGTTTTGAAGGCAGGCATCAACCTGGACCCGAGATCTTTCTTTAAGTGGAGACAAGAAACAGAATTAGAGGGGACAGTGACCTTTTCTGTCCTGTACGAGATGAGTATTGTTTAATCTATCTGCAATGCAACTAATGCAACTGATTTACACCTAACACTACCACATCAACAGATCTGAAGTCACCTGTTAACTAACAAATGAAGTGAGACACCATGAACATTGTCAAATCTACAATGTAGAAAGATAGAGCTACATGAGCTGCATTCTAATTTGTTTAAACCCGATTTCTGGAAACACTGACAGCCGAGACTGTTGTTCTAAAACAACCAGGAATCAGAAGAAAAGAGGACAGTAAAAATGCCTCTTAAAGACTGACTCACAGCTTTCTCCAGGAAAACTTGGTCTCCTGTTAGATGGTAGGTACTCAGCAGGCCCCCGAGGATCCGGATGGTTGTCTCAAAAAGATTCACGTCCACATTCTTGTTGAAGGAGAGCTCTTTCTCTACCCAGTTCCTTGCCTCTGCAAACTCTATGTGGGGTGAGGCAGAGTACAAGAGTGGGAGGGGAAAGAACAACAGAGAAAGAATTACTTCTGATGGCATGAATTTAACAGGGTGGATCAAAGATGTTTTGTTGATGTTTGGCCTTGGAAATGATAAAGTGGTCTCCTAAGCCCCAGACCGTGGCTCTGTCACATTCATAATAATGACATTCATATGCCATTATTATCACGCTCCTATAACACTGATGTACTCTTGATGGACCATAAAACAGACAAACAAACCAAAGATCAAAATTGATCCGGCAGAACCAGAGATATTGTGTTTTTTATTCAATGCATTCTTCCTTGACAAAACCAGTGCAGGTGTGTTAGCTACTCGCGGCTAATATTTCTGCTTGGCCCCAAGCAGCAGGCTGCAGAGATCTGGTAAGCTCGCTTCTTTCTGATTCCACACCTCACATTTATTTCATTCTAAAATTCGTAGTCTTCAATCGATGTCACAGACAGCTTCTCCCGCTGGAGCCACATGAGGCTTAAGACAACTTTTTTTCACATGTGCAGCAGCACTCCTCAACACCATGAAACAGACTTGGATGTGTACAATCAGGGGAGTTCCTTTTTACATGCGCATACCGTACAAAACAGTGTGAGATGTGAGTCAATGCAAACAGACGCAAATGATGGTACAGATGAATCTATGCAAGGTGAAAAGGTCTTAACTTGAACAAAAAAAAGAAATTCTTCTATAACAAAACTGTCATATCTATATATCATTTGCACTTGGCAACAGTATTGACCATTTCAAACGATCCCCAGCACTAAGAGAGTTGCATACAATACCTTCTTTTAGACCCATAATCCACATGGTGTCCAGAGAATCAATGAGGGTCAAACCCAGTCCAAACCACTCGCCAAAAGACTTGGAGATGGGCTTGAGCTCATCATGACCCCAGGCGTTGTCCTTATAGCCTTTCCACGCATGTCTGAAGGCATCACGTACAGCCTCCAGTCTGTCAACAGCTGCAGCTGAAACTGCAAACAAAGGCCCAACAAGGAATGAATAAGAAATGAGGGAGTAATCTTAAAAGTCTGGTTCCTCTCCAAGGTCTCTCAACAGCGCTTGTCTCATTTTCTGATTTCAGTGCAAGGAATACTCTGTGCCATGTGTTGATCCTGCCGCTTTGAGCACAGCGGGGTGTTATCCTACAAGTAAAAAGCGGTCAATCTTTAAGGAAAAAAAGGAAGGAGCTGGGCTTTAAACAGCATATACCAGTAGAGCTGGACAACACTACGTTAAAGAATCTGTTTGAGGGGGAAGTTTCTCAGTGCACCCAAAAAAGTAAGAAAAGTTTGAACTCTATACCTGTAAGATGGAGACACAAGGTTAGGGGAAAAAGAGTGACAGAATCTTATGGTTTCTGTGTCTTACATCATTTTTTTTTTTTTAGTTTTTGACATTTTAAAGACTAAACAATTTGTGGAATACTTGGAAAAACAAGCAACACTATTAATGGAGAATTGTTGGTTGCAGAGCTTGAATTCTCCCGCTCTGTGGCTGTGTGAACCTCTTGGTAAGAATTCCAGTTCAGTACTGACCTTCCAGTGGGACGGTGTTAGCAGGGTTGACTGGGGCTGGGGGTGCCACAGCGTCTTTCTCATCAGCTGAGGGTGGAGCCTCTGAGGCCTGGTCTGCTTCGATCATCGCTCCTCTCCAGCTGCAGGAGTGAAACCCAGCTTTATGCCTCAATTTTTGATACATGTGCTGCAAACAAGGGTCAGAGCACAACTAGAAAATGTTTCTGTCCTTCTGAGTCCCATCATGTTAACATGTCATCTACTTTTTCACCTGACGATGTTCTTTTCCTTGTCCTCTTCCTCTCCATCTCCTTCTTGAATCACCTCTTGCTCTTGCTTTTCCCCACCGACAGTGTCTGAAACGTTTCCATCTTTCTGCAGGGTCGGTGGACCTCTCTTGTTTGGGAATGTCTTTTTCTGTGGACAAACAAACAGCTAGAGCTAGAAATAGGAGGGACAAAATGATCACCTCATGGAAGAGGACTAAAAACACTCGATATATAGTCCACATAGGGTAGTGATTGATTTTTTTACACCCATTTTAGCCAATTGAATCTCAAAGTGGAGCTGACACATATGGGACTGTTCTCGACACACAACTACAAACCTGTGTACTGGCATACGAACAGAATACCCCATCAGCAATGATTTGGAGTCACTAGTGATGGATGTTACCTCTTTTACTACCTGTTTATTATTTTAGTGCTATAGCTTTACAGACCAACTACCCAGAGGCAGTGTAACACACACAGCAGAACGTAACTAACATCATACATACGTGACAGTACTGTAAGAAACTGCAGATGAAAATTGGTCAATCTTGCCTGACTCATTTTAGCATTTTTTCTTATGTTGACTGATGTCCCTGAAATAAATAAATACAAATACAAGTCTAACCTTAGTGGGAGGTTTGGCCAAAATGGGGATGTTTGGTCCTTTTGGCTCCACCACAGCCTCTAGTCCCAACGCTGGCTCCAAGTGTGGCCCTGCCACAGGAGCCGGAGCTTTACCTGCAGCTTCAACCAATACAGATTTCACATCTGGAAGAATGGTCTTCAGCTCTCTGTCATTCATCTCGAGCCACTCCTCCCTGTCAGACCACCCTACACACACATGATCAGTAAGAAAAAAAGCCAAGACTAAATTCACATTATGCCACGCTATTTTAAAATCGTCTGACAAAAAGCTGTCGTCGATATCGTCTTTTTCCAGAGCTCAGCTTTTCCAGTCTGCACTAAAATACAAGGAATTTTCAGCTTTATCTACTGTGGAGAGGGAGGGATTTTCAAAAAGCCCAGTGTTTGGTTGTGAAAACAGTTAAATCAAGCGGCTGTGCACGATCACACAGGCACAAAAACTAATCTAAACAAAGATGACAACTATCACAGTGTCTCATGTGGTGCTCAAGTAATTCACTGCAATTCATCATCATGATGAAACACAACACAGGCGATCCAACACTCATCAACTTCAACTCGTCATGCTGCAATACCATGACAATTAATGACAGACTTTGTCTCTGTGTGTGATTGTGTGAGCTTTGTGTTGGTCGGGCATTGTTTACCTCTCCACTGCTCTGTGATGCTGGGATAGGAGAGCAGTCCAAATATGAGCAGTAGAGCCAGCAGGAACAGGATGAGGCTTCGCTGGAGCCGAGACAGCTGCTTCCATTTCTGTAGGCACAAAAACAAACAGAGCTTACTTCACTGAAACATGTCTAACAGCTCTCAGTTCAAATCATATGTGACTGTCGGTAGATTCTAATGTCATCCCCTTCTTAAAATACCATACAGATCTGTTTATACTTCATTTTGATGGCCTTCCTTGTCTGACATACCCTGTATAAACTCATCCTCTCCCTCCACCTGATGCACAAAGCCCAGTGACCGCTCACAAATAAACAATCTAAGCAGCCCAACCCAGCAGTGCAGGGGAGAGGGAGGGACAGATTTGGGGTCTCTCAGGAGAGGACGCTCACAGGCGGAGTGGTAGCACTCTGTTACCTGCTCTAATTAACACCTGTGCAACACCATGGTACTGTTGAGCCATCGTGTTTGAGCTGTGATGTGATGAAACACACAACAGACTTTATCTCAAGGGATGGATGTGTTCATTTTACTGTGCTGTAGTTCATTCAACATAACAGCATTAACATACTCTGAACAGTCCTGTGGTGCATCTTCACAAATTTTGTTTGCATTTTTTTTCCTAATACAGGGCTTGGAACTACCAAAAGACCCATAATTAAATGTTATGCATTATACAGTGAGATAACTTGAAAGCTCTGGGAGAACAGACCCACTTCCAGGAAACATTTTATCAACCAGGCATTTGTGGTACACACAAGCTTGTTTCGGTCTTTCCCCTCTGAGCCAGCTGGATGTGCAGATATGTAGATGATATATTTGACCTTTTTAAAGTTGATATTGCACCATTAAGGAAAAACAATTCTTCATTTTCTCTATCTATACTGTGCTGGAGGAAGGGAAACAGGGTAGCTGTTGAAACAGACAATCACTCACACTCACATGCACACCACTAAGATTGATTCAGAGTTTCCACCTGACTTGCATGCATTTGGAGATATTAAAGAAAACCAATGTGAAATTGGGGTAAAACAGGTAGAGAAGCCCTTTTCACTGTGTAAGGAGGAAACACTGAGCCACCAAGCCGTTAAAAGGAGCACGAGTTGCAGAGAACGATTTTCTCAGGAACCATAAAGCGCAATCAAATCTGACGACCCACGGGTACAGCAGGATGCTGAGGCAGATCGACATCTCTGCCATAAAGCTGGCTTCATAGAAAAAAATGTCTGTTGATATACTGCTGAAGTAAACCGCTACAGATCAGTCGATGAGAGCCCTGGTTTGTGCTGGTTGGTTCAATTCAATGAACAGAATCAACTACCTTTATGAGAGCTGAACATGCTGTTTTGTTTTTGTTGAAAAAAAGAAGTGGCAGATGTAATGATGATTTAAGACGTCATTTTGCTTACGATCTACAGAATTTCTGAAAGTCAAATTAAAATAATCTTTTTAATATAATATAGTCTTTTATCGCAGTTTTAGGATGATTAAAAATCGATCCAAACGTGGATTGCAAATATTTTTTGGAAAAATAAAAGTGGGCACTGATTTGACAATGAAGTGTTGAAGGATGGTCCAAATCTGTTTAAAATGAAGCAGATATTTTGCTAAATAAAATCTGTGTTAGGGCACATATCACAAAACCAATGGTGGAAGAAGTACAAAAGTATTACCATCAAACTGAAAAGCACCAAAAGTAAAAGAGCAGAATGGACCATTTCCAAATCATGATATTATATTAGTGTGTACATCACTGTTGCAGCTGATAAGAGTGGGTTTCATTTTAATTGCTTTATATGCTGCTGTGATGCTTAACCTATAATAACACATCATAATTTATTAGTTGATTTACATTCTGTATTCAAGGTCTGGTGTGTGTAGGCTTTAGAGGAATTTATTGGCAGAAATGTATAGAATATTAATAGTTATGTTTTCATTGTTGTATAATCCCCTGAAAATCAGAACTGTTGCATTTTCTTTACCGTGGAATGAGCTCTTAATATCTACTTGGAGGAGTGGGTCCTCTATTTTGCACCACCACATTTCTACAGTAGCCCACAATGGACAAACTGTGGCTGCCATAGCGAGGTGAGGGTGGGGTGTTCAGTTGGTTGCAGTCTGCAACCACACCTTCTGATGCTACTAAATCTGACACACTGGTCCAGCTATTAACCAAAGCTGTCACATAAATATAGTTGACTAAAAAGTACAATATTTTCCTCTGAAATGTAGTGGAGTATAAAGTAACACAAAATGGAAATACTCAGGTAAGTACAAGTACATTCCACCACTGCATAAAATGAAAGGGAGCACATACCAGCAGTGTATGACCCACATCTATACACCTGCATCCATTGTTTTCTGTGTGAGCCTACATACCTGAAGTGTCTTGATGTGTGTAATTGCAGGTTGTTGTGCAGCAGGACACACCAGTGTTCTATTTCTCTGCACTGACACATTTCAACTCTGCAGAATATCACCAATTTTATCAGATTTTCCCCCCAGAATGGCACATCCTGGCAACTGTTCCCAGACTACTACTTCTGTCTGTATGGTCTGTTCTGTGTGTGTGCAAAGGTGTTAGTTGATGTGGATAAAATGCAGGATGGCAAATAATGCAGTTGGTGTATGTGGCACTTGACACCCAACATACAGAAAAAAAATCTGCACTAGAAGCATGTAGGGTCACTGAACTGATTAAAGTGGGTCATACAGACATTAACAACCAAGGTAGTGCCAGTGTGAGCAAGGTTGTAAGACCAGCTTGTACAAGCATAATAGAGGAAAGTTGTGAACAAAGCAGCAAACTCCCCTGAGCAAACAAACAAAAGTAAGAGACATGAAATGATAAGTGCAACATCAATACACCTGTGAAACCTGAGTGTCCAAAGCAACAAAAGAGATGGGGAGGGGGGGTTCATACCAGGAGGGCATAAGGAGGAGTGAAAGGATTGAGAAATTTGAAAGTAAAAAGAAAAAAACAAGATGAAAGAAAATGTGCAGGGACAAGGAAGACAGGTGGTGGAATGAACAGAATCTGTTTTATCTCCCAGTAGTGATCAGATGCATAATGTGCTCAGGAAATGCTTTTATGTGAGGATTCGAAAGTTCAGGCTGCTCCACAACAAAGGAGGGACAAGAAGGGAAGATTGAAACCGAGGAATCAATTTGTCACCAAGAAACATACATTTCACAAAGACAGAGATGATCTATCGCAGTGATCAGAAACTTAACCAAGCAGAAGGATCCTTCCTGCTGAAGCCTTTTGCACACCCTCAGTCAGAACTGAGGGACACATCATCTAAACCTCAACAGCTTGAGCTTTTCTATCCTGTTTATACCAAACAAGACTATTCCTTTAATATCTCTGGTTTTATTCTATTAGGCCATGAGGCATAATGATGCAAATCACTGAGCAGGACTGCTTTATGAAAATATGTAATTTAGAGGATTGCTACATCAATATGAAGTACCTTTTCCCTATGTAACAAAAACAAACAAACAAAAAAAATCATTAACTGGGGACCATGAAGTTAACTTGTATGGGAGCATCTGCATTTATGCTTTTCCACATTTATTTATTAAGGTTTACATCACCTTGTAAAATTATATGTACTGTGACTTGCTCTGATGTGGCAGTAATGTGCATGGACCTACAGAGGCAGATCACTTGCATTAAATCCAGGGTATCAGTGTCTAACTAGTAAAACTGTCCAGAGTCACGATCGGCATGCTTCACCAGACAAACACTCACCCTCCAGCAGGACTGTCTCCGGTGTTTGCCGTTGTTGTAAGTGTGACTGTGCGGATCACTGAGTGTCAGAGAGATGAAGTCCTTTCTGGACGGCGGATACATCCTCTGATCGGGGCAGACAGTCGTAGGTCATAGAAGCTGCACCCAGAAAAGTAAAAAACACAGTTAGCCTAAACATGACTATGTCCTAAAATAACAGTGAAGTGAAATGTAAAATCTGAAAGTTCATCCCATCATTGTGCTGAAAAGACTGGTTGAATAATAGTTCAACAGAAAATTAACTAATTAAATAATCATGTTAGTTATTCATACAGTAAAAAAAAAATCCCACACATTTAATGAGTCCAATTTCTCAAATGTGAGCATTTGCTACTTTTGTCTGCTTTATAGTGCTGCAAATGTAAATGTCTTTGATGCTTTGGACCATGGAGATTTTGGAGGTTATTTTCTGTGATTAATTGGCAAAAAGACTTCAGGGTATTTAGGCTAAAACCAGGTTATTTACATGCAGAAGTTTTCACACAGGAGAGCCTATCAATTTTAGAAAACCTGCCACGAGGCGTAAACAGAGACAGGATGAAACTGTTGATGTGAATGTGCCCAGCTATTACGCGCAGCATATTCATTAGCTGTCACAGAGATAATTGCCTGTGTGTGTGAATTATTGCCTATACCTCCAGTACTGTCCACATTTCACCAAGCTGACATGTCAGTGTTACACTACACTGTTCACTGCAGCCTATTATTTGTTACTCCAATGTGTGTATGTGTGCTGGTCCTTTTTCTTCTTTGATAAATAATTTCCGACTGCTGCGAAAGTTAATTTACTGACACTTGCTGTGTACAACATAAATTAAAACAGAAAGCCATCATTTGCCATCAAATGTGTTTACAGAAAACAGTTTTATGAAGTGTTCCCGAGCCATGTGCTAATATCCTTTATCTAATCATGTGTTCACAAATTGGTGAACTTTGCTCCCTCATGCTTGTCTGTCTGAGCCTTTCCAGGATGCCCCTTCCATACCCAATCATGATACTATCACCTGTTACCAATGAACCCGTTTACCTGTGGAATGTTCCAAACAGGTGTTTTTGGAGCATTAGTTGCTCCTGTCCCAACTTCTTAGAAACACGTTGCTGACATCATATTCAGAATAAGCAAATATTAAAAAAAAAAAAAAAAAAAAAAAATCAAGTTAAAGAGGTAAAACATTAAACATATTGTCTTGGTACTATTTTCAACTGAGTATATGACAAAAAGGATTAGCAAATGGTCACATTATGTTTTATTTCTGTTTCTGCTTCCCAATATTTTGGAATTGGGGTTGTGTTTGAGCTGCAAGAGAGAGCCACTCATACAAAATACAGCAAGGCTGCCAGCTGATTGCGCATTAGGGTTCTCATGAAGCAACGCATACATCACTTACTTCATTTATGCATACATGATGTGGCTTATATCACATTGTTGAGATACTTAAAAAAAAAAAATGCATTCCTCATCATCCTCTTCAGTACCATGGACAGCCGACAAGAAGCTCTTAATGGCTCTGTACACGCACTCGGTCTTGAGTGATGATGTTTTGGAAAACGGGTTTGACCACACACACACACCCACACACCCAAGTGCTTTAAGAAAACACTCTTAACTTCATAGATCGAATCGACTGCTATCGGGAAACGGGGCCGAATTCAACTTTAATTCAGTGAGGCTCCATGAAGCGGTCATGTAGCTCGTCTTTGTGACACAGCTATCACAGATAACGAGTAAAAAGAGCTTCAAAGTAAAGCTAAATGGAGTATAATTACGACAATGCTCCCTAAGCCTCGCAGTTGTCTTCTTAGTATAGTTGACAATTATTTTAAAAATGAACTCAAAAATGCAATTGATTTAAGTTGGCGTACACAAAGAAGCCACATCAGTCAATTACAGCAACGAGCTTTATTAGCTAAAAACGCTTATTGATCACCTTAGTTACAGCCCTGCCTTCCACACATCCCTGACATACCGTTTCAAACACATTCAGCTGCCTCCCCCTCACCTTCGTGCCTGGTTGGCTGCCTCACAGCGACGTTATCCTCCACTGGAAGCTACACGGCTGTTAGCTAGCTACGAGAGGCTAACTTGCTTCTTCTCTCGTTTCTGAAATGGAAAGTGACGCTCTTCGGCTGTCACGACAACCACCATGGAGTTAAGTTAATGCAGTAGTCTGTCCGACTGTCACACAAGACGACCTGCTGCTACATGAAATGTCAAACACATGAAACTGGAGGAAACATGGCTAAAGTTAGCGACAGAACAGGTACAGCCAGATGCGGAGGAAACGTAAAAGCTGACGACAGCTTACGCTGTGCGTCATGTGACGTGTGCACGTGTGCTGATGGTTCGAGCGTTAACCCTTAACGAGCCCTCAGCGCCATGGTTCCAGCTGAGATACATGGCTTTGGCCGTTTTTTGGTATCACAGCTCGTTTTATTTTCATTCCAGTGGTTCTTAATTCAAAAAGTCATTTGAAAAACTACTAATCCTGAAATACATGCTCCATATAAGACCATGTAAATATTAGAATTGTAAACTATATTGAACATATTTGTATTGTTACTTCTCTATTTAGTTGAATTGCTTTCTTGTAGACATTTTTTGAAATTTTTTGCATGTTCAACTACACTATAGGTAACACTAGCAATTAATTAATTCACTTAAGATATATCACTTGAACATTGTATTTTTCTTGCAGTTAGGACCAAATTACGTAATCGTTGCCAAATACTTTAAGAATTTACAAGCACATGTCACTTCCTCCTTCCTATATGACAAAATACAAATATACAGATGAATTTTAAGTTCAATAAATTGTATTATTTCAGGTGATGCAAAATAATGAGCTATGAATCACATTCAATGTAAAATACATGAAACTCATTCTAATGACTCACTGACAGAGGGAAAGTCAGTGTTTGCCCTGTGGATGCCTTTCTGAATCAAGTATTTGTTTCCATGTTCTTTTGTTGAAGCCTCAGAGGAATGCTGAATGCAAGCAGGGTGGACTTAAACAAGTGGAAGAGGCCCAGCAGCCACAGGCCAATGCAAGATCCAGCCTCCTGACCCACTTGTTTTACCACTGTTTAGGTATAGTTGAGTCAAATGGTACATGTTGTACGATGTGACCTCTCACCTGCCAACAGTGCATTTAAATTACTATTACCTTCAGCAATGTTGGCTCAGGGGATGGTAATGTCATTCTGTTGGTTAGCCAGTCCATCACATTGGTTCAGAATGAAATATCTGAAAAACTGGATGGATTGAGGTGCAACCTGGTACAGACATTGAGAGTCCCCAGAGGATCAATCCCTCCAACTGGTGATCCCCTGACTCTGCTTCCACTACCACCATGAAATGGACATTTGTGGATTTGATGGATGGACCGCACATTCATGCATCCCTCAGGATCTTTGAGGATCCTATGGCTCTTCATCTAGCACCACAAGATGGTCACACTCACTTTATCCGATAATTTGGTTTATTCAAATAATTGCAAAAACTAAAGTTGATTAAATACACTGAGCCAACATTTGGTTATACATATTTTTTAATTCAGCTGACACAATTCATTGAATGAGCTGATGGAGGGATCACACAAGACATATGTCCAGCATGTCATTTCATATTTCTAAAAATGATCATTTGTACAAAACAAAGCAATAATGATCTGTCTCAGCCAGCTAAGGCAATCATGTGGAATGATGATATGACAAATCTAAATACAAAAAGAAAACACTGAATATTAAACAAGCCAGAATTGCAAATCTGTAGCTAAAATGCTTCAACTTTAATCCAATTCATCTGGTTGAGATTAATATTAAGTACATTTCTTTCCTGTTATATAGCAGTGGCATGCATCAGCCTCATGAACCACTTGTATTTGGTTAAAAGAAATACAACGAAGTTTGGGGGATTTCCAGCTGCAGAAGTGCTGTTTTGGCTGAGCTGGTACACTATGCCTTCACCACAAACTCCCTGAGATCTCACTCAAATGAATCCTCTACTCCCTGCAGACAGTACACAGCGCTACTCATCACTCACCGCCGACCGCCTCTCGGACATAAACGCCAAATCCTGATTCTGCTGAGAAGATACAAGGCTTGCTTCTTTCCCCTAAACCCAAGCACTTCTCAGATTGAATGAAGTAGAAATTCAGGTTGACAGCAATTACTCAATGCTAAGTGGATGGTAATAGGCACTTATTTTTCATCAGGGGGCCAAAGAAGCTCTGCAGGTCCAGGGTACTACTTTTGCACTTTCTCCACAGCTAAACTTAAGCATGATCTTTACAGTACAGTAAAGGAAATTATAGCATTGCTCTGGGAGAAAAAAGGTGGATCTTTAAGCTCTGGCTGCTTAACTTCAGTCTTTGGTTGACATGAGAATAACAAAAACAGAGAAAATCTCCTTGACGCAAGTGTATTTATCATTTCTATTGTTAAAACATATGATCTTATGTAGGTACAGATCATAGGAGAATCAAATTTAATTACAATTTGGAAAACTCTGGTTCACTGTTGGCACAAAATGTACCAAAGAAGCAGCCACATTTTTGTCACAGACCTTCAGGGAAATGGGGGAAAATAGTAGCTTGATCATCAGACTGAATGTTGTTTCATTTCATTTTCAAGTTCATGTTAGCTGATTTTTGTTTGGAAGGTGTTTCCCCCTGCATTTAGAGTTAGATATGTTGATTATTCTTCTTTACATGTCTTATAGTTGACAGATTGTTGAATATCTAATTGTCACCCCTGCTCCTATGATTTGACCATGTTTGTGACTGGGTGATGCAGCTTGTGGCTATTTTAGATGCTATTTATTGTATTTAAAGCTTAATGAAGACCTGAGGCTGAAACCCCTTTAACATTTTTGTATAACAGTATGCAGGAGTTCACTACTGGCATTATTCTATTATTTCTTACTGTCAACAAATCTCATGAAAACTGATGCTTTAGTCTGTTTCTAAATATTTTCCAATTTCCCTATCCTGTCTGTAGAACTCCTTCCCAAGCTTACTTACAGCTCGTATTATGTTGTTTCATTAAAAAAAAAAAAATAGACTTGGTCATTTCCCGAACAGCTGGTTACTGTAGTTATTACTACTGCATTTGTTCGGGACTATTTTCAGCTGCGCATTAATGAAAATTGGTGCTCTTCCGAGTATTTCCAGCAGCAGGACAGTGTATGTGTGATTGAGTCAAAATAAACTACACTGTGTGTGTTCATGGTTATGAAGGAACATGTCACCCTGTGTAACTATGCGGCTTACTGATGTGTTTTTAATAGTATTTGTAAAACAGTGGAGCTCTATGGCACAGAGGAAGATGATACATGTAGCAGGCTTTGGAGACAAACACAATACTTGTTGGTAGGATTAATTCAGCGTTGGGTTTTGTCTTTTCATGGATGTATCCTTTAACATTTCTAATTATAACATTTCTTAAGCCTTGTTTTAATGCTAAACTACAAAACTGATTTAAAAACTGTGGAAAAAGCAGCCTCGGTGCCCATGCGTACGTATATCATCGATTAATGTATCATACCTGAGATGTAAAAAAAACATACAATTATATGAAACTGTAAAAACAATAAACAATGTTTTGTACCAAAATGAGGAAATTTGGTCTTGCAGTTGACAACAGACAGCACCAAGGATGCATAAGCCAATATGACTGTCCCCCTCTAATGTTTTTTAGTTTAAATAAATGTTGGTCTTTTAAATGAGACTTGATCAGCACCATATCTGACTTCACTTACAGTATTAAAGCAATGGATTTACAGTGAGAGAGTTTACTGGCCTGGTCACATGTGGCCAATGGGACGACAGTAGCTGTGTCCCCATGCAGAACACATTGTTAAGAGGTCAGTTAGGACAGTCTGACTTTTATATACACAATGGGTAGGCTAAGACAGACACCCAAAATACATAAAAATCAAACAGAGAGAAAAAAAACAATGTATATGAAGGATAAAAGACATACATTTTTAAATTACTCAATACAAGATAAACGTCTCTGTAAACAAAACTGACTTCTCCTGCTTGTGTCCTCTCAAATTCATGATTACGGAGTCACTTAACTTGAGAGATCGAATCCCCCAAAAACAAGAGAAAAAGGAAGTAACATCTTCAGAAACTGCGAGAGCCGTTCCAGTTTATCCTCCTGGTGTCCATGATTTGAACAGAGGTTTGCGTCCTGGACCTGTGAGTCTTCTGGGACAGCACAGCTCTCGAGTATCATCTAGCTGAAACACACAGGTCCGGCAGTGAAGCCGAACTGGTGCGTGAAGTTTTTCCCTCCCATCACGGCTATGTCTCTCAGAGGAAGCAGCTGGAGGTCCTCAAACTCGAACACCGCCTCCCGAGGTCCAGAAACAGTCTCCTCTCCAGGCTGACACGTAGCAAACAGAACACATATTTTTTTATATTTAACTGCAATTTAATTCAATAGAAAATAGTTTCCAAATACATATAATTAGGAAGTTGAAGAAGATTAATGATGCTCACTATTGCCAGGCCAGCTAAGACTTCTCCTCAACGAGATTTTACAACAGCATGACCTGCACTTCCTCAAAAATTTGGAAGATTTTTTACGTACCACACAATCTTTAAGTGCTCCGAGGTAACTTTGCTTCCTTGTGTCAGTGAGGAACTTCACGTCTCTTTCTGTCTGGCCCAGAATGTGTCCTGGATGGCAGGAGTAGGTCATCTTCTGGATGGCAGTGCTGCTGTGCAACTTCAGAAAACGCATCTGCACCACATTAGCACCTGGATAGTAAAACTGATAAGAAAGGAATAAGAATATAATGTGTTAAAAATGTCAGCTGGTGTATTTAGCCTCTTTTAGCTCATTGCTTTAGGTTTATGGCATAGAGTCTACTGCCTCCAAGTGTCCAATAACATCAATGAACGTAGTTTGGTATTCTAATCTGTGCTTTGAGATAACATCCCAAACAGAGCAGTGCTTCGTTTTGGTTGTTCCCTTCACTGGGATTCACTCACCTGAAACCCCTGCTCCATCCTGCTGAGCCACTGAAAAGACCCTTCTTCAGAAAATTCTTCCATCCAGACTTTCGTTGCCAACTGCAGGCAGAGAAAAGAAGGCACGCATTTGTAAATTGAAATGCAAGTCCTGCTTTCGTATAAGAGACTTGTGAAGGTCAATGGTGTTCAGACAGCTGCTGATGAACTCTGGATTAGCATGCAGCTCATGCATGAACCAGAAGTAAATTGGATACCTCAGTGCAAGATGCATCCACTTCATGCTACCTGAGACCAATTCATATTGTCCTTTGGTTGACTGAGTTAATTCTTGTATGTATTAATGACTGTATGAGAGTGGAGAAGGTGACAGAAGTGTTTTCATCCAATCCACAGCACAGTATAACATGAATGACAACATCTCTGTCTTGATTGTCCTGATGTCCTCTGGTTGAGTGTCAGGTCTCATTTAGCCATGCATTAATCCTCTCCTGCACACAGGGTGCCAACATTTTTCACTCACAAAGCTTAATTTGTAGAATACTGTCTCTCTCTTTTAATGATTTTTAAAAAAAAAAAAAATGATACAGCAAATAAGAGTTACCAAATTCCTAAAAAATTCAGTATATATCTCTTTATTTAAAAAGGCTAAGATGAACAGTCAAGGTCATCCTTTTGACTTCTAGTAATTGTTTTGGGTTAATATATACACACATTCTGCACTACACTAGGTTGGATATCTTTTATTAGCTTTATTTATTCAGGATGGAGCTATAACTCTCTTTCATCAGAGAGTCCAACATGATAACAATTATGTGAATGCAAAATTATGTAACTATCACTGTGGCCACAACTGGCAATTACAAGATAATGGCAAAGAATAGGTTGGGAAGAGTCACGAAGTTAGTGCTCTGACTCAGTAATGTCAGTTTGCTAACATTAGTTAAGATCAGCCATCGATTTGATGCCATCGAATCAAGCTTAACCACTCGACTGAAAGAGCACGGTGAAGTGGACCATTGTATGGATACATTAGAGGAAACTGGTCGTATATGCTCATTGGACGCTACCTGCAGGGAGCTACAGGTGACTAACAAGTTGCTAAAGGCTAAGATGACTTGGAGAGTAAATATAAGAATACTCCGAGTCAAAGCAGGTGAGGAGGGTGTTCTGTGTTTTATTGTGGGGCTGTTTGGTGAGGACAATTTTCAAAAAGAACATTCCCACCGCAGCTTGGGAACCAAGCCTGCTGCGGCTGAGCAGCTGCGTATCATCATCGCTCAGCTGCGGCCAGACCTCGCTACGATTCTCCGCCTCAGCCGTCAAAAAGCGCCACTTCACTACCAAAGGAGCAGGGGTGTGGATTTTTCCAGTCTGCACAGCAGAGGTGACTGCTCAGGTCTTTGACAGGGTGAGGAAGATGCTGACAGATGCTGGAGCCAAGTTCACGCTACGCTTTCCTGCCGAGCTCCATGTTGAGCACAACTCAGCAAAAAAGTTTGCAATATCACACTTTCATGTTTCAGAAAATAACCGTTAAGAGATGGTCTTAGTGATGCAGTAGGACAATATGGTGTATGTATGTATGCATGCACATATAGCCATTTATTTATGTACTGCATACCTGTCCAAATGAATCTTTTTTCTCCAGGAGTCTCACACAAGACCTACTGAACAGAGGCTAGGCAAGGGCAGCGTGGGTCTCCACCTGTTCTTCCAAAGCTTGATGATGCTCTTATATGCAAGTCTATACCACTTGAATTCAAGTTTCTGACTACTGACCCGGGCAGAAGATTCATATTGGTCACAGGCAGAATGAATTCTTCTTGACACTGTTGAGTGCGCTCCAAAATCTGACTGCCCTTCTGTTTCCTCTGCTTTAACCTCATTCTCCTATAGAAAGATCATCCACTAAATCAACCCCAGTCTTAAAATCAGAGACTGTATTAAACAACTTAATAAATTCTATGAATCTGGTTGATGTATGGAGACACCAGCACCCCTCAAGCAGAGAGCAGTCATTCCTCTCCTCTGTTCATCACAGAGATACCTGGACAGATTGCTTTCTTTTGGATTCCAGGTTCATATCCAACATGCTTCAGTCACCACATCATAATCTCAGTAGGCAGATGAGCATTCTCTTGTGCAAAATGAAACAGATATTTTGAACTGCGCGATAAAGCGGGTAGATGGCTTTCATGACAGCTCAAATGTTCACAGGCTGAGAGGGCAATCTGTGGGATTCACTCCACCTCTGGGCACATCGTTACTGATCCTAAACAAATAAATTAGAGGCTTAAGGAAAATTTAACACAGCTGTACTCCAAAATTGCAGATTAAAAATGCCAACTGTCAGCACTGATGCCAGGAATGAACTGGATACTGCATTCACTCTGAGAAATCAAGATGTACTGAACTCTCTTTTTATGTCAATAAAAATGTTGCCTCTTTAAGGGAGTTACGCTCCCTCATCGTCACCTTTTCTAAAACAGTATTTAGCCCACTCTAACATCTCACCCATGCAAGTCTCTAGCTTCCACCTCCAGACACTTAATATCACAGTTGGTCACTCTCTTTAAGGAGAATATCACCTCTGAATACCTCAAGGGTACACAGGGCAATGAAATTGGTCTGAAATACCTCTTGAGCTTTGGGAAAATGGGTTAAGGAGAATTACGGATTGTTCTGTTAATACTAGACAGCTCATACAATTTAAAAGTATGCACCTACGCACTATTCAAAGGTCAAGCTGTATAAGATTTACCACTCCGTTTCCCCTAAATGTGACAAATGTAAGCTGGGGGATGGGACTTTCACTCACCTCTTCTGGTCATGCCCCAAACTGCATAAGTTCTGGGAGGCGATATTTCAGTGGTACAGAGTAATACCTGGGAAATGAGGCACCCCTGACTGCAATCTTACTACACTTGGCTGTTCTGAAAACTGCTTTCAGCTACCATAAGATAGTCACGTTTGGCTTGTTTAAGGCTAAAAGAAGTCTTTAAAGGGAAGGGCACTTATTCATGTCCGTGTCTTGGTAAGCATTGAGCACCCCACACTTGCTCCAACTCGTCATTTATTTACTGTTTATTGTCACTGACTGTTCTTGGTTTCACCTGGTTCCTGATTACCCTGCTGGACATTTTGTTGCAGTAGTTGAAGCCTACACAGCTTATTTTGGTAAACATGTAGAAGAATCAAATTGAAATACAAATATACAATATTCACATTTTCATGTATTCTTTAATTCTAAAACTATTGAACTATACTTGAAAGGTATATATTTGGCTGATCTTGAGTTTGGCCTTGATATGCTGTATCTACTGCTGTTGAAAGTTCATTGCTGTCTAACTCTAGTTTGTGGTTTGGTGTTTTTCTGATTTGTAATTACTATCATTGAATTGTTTTATCTTACACTAGTCATGGTCTGTGGGGGAACAAACTATATGTATAGAAAATTTGTTGTGCGTCCTGAAAACTGGGCTGTAAAGTGGAAGAATGTGTGTGTGTGTGTGTGTGTTTGTGAAGTCAGTGAATTAAATGGTTTCATAAATGATACTGTCGGAACGATGCCCGAACTGAAACAGAATTTTTCTTTAAGGTGTCTGTGTCACAAGCTCAAGTTCAAGCCATCACAGCAGAAGTCTCAGTCACCACTCCCAAAGTGTGAGCTGACTGACAATTCATCAAATTGAGATTCAGCTCATACAACATGACTATGCGAAGTTAGCGGGAACGCCATTGATCCAGAGGTGCAATTTTCTGTAGCCTTTCTCTGCTGATGTCTTCATACCTGAGAGTCTTGAGGATGAAGGCAGGTCTGTTTTGATGTGGGAGAGAAGCTGCAGTAGGCCAGCAGAGCGTCGGCAGAGCTGCCCTGGTTGGGGTCAATGTAATACATTCCTGCAGAGAAAGGTCAGCGAGAGCTCAATGGCGGGACTCCACACTGACAGACAGACCGGAGCAATGCTGGAAACACAACCACTACAACATAGTGGAAGGCGCTAAAGAAATATTAAAAATGATCAAGTGTAACATTTCTTTTCCATATATTGTGTATATAGTACTATGCTGAATTTTGTTCAGGACAGATAGATCTGACCATTGACACCAGCCTTTACTGGACTGTTAGCAAAGCCTAAAGAGGCACGACAAACATGGACTTTTCAGTTACAATGGGACAGCTGAAAGAAGTTTAAGTGTAAATGTCACAGGAATTTATTATGTCAGAGTTTAGAAAAGTTCACATGGAGGATGATACACACATGTATCAGTGTCCAGATAGTGAACTCAGTGATTCCCAAAATAACTCCATGTGGTTTTACTGTTATTTCATTGTTTTGGGCACTGACCGCTGCTGTATTCAGGGTGACAGAGCCAGAGCTCCAGACAGGTGGTGGCAGGATGCTCCTTGCTGCCATCAGGAGGATCCACCAACAGCCGAAGCTCCTGCTGCACAGAATCCAGCAGAGTCTGGATCAGAGGGTAGTTGGGCTTATCGGACACATACATCAGCTCCTGGACGTGGAAAGAGAATAAAAAAGCAAAACAAAAAGCACAGCTTTTAGATAATTTAACATTTGTGGAGACAGAGCTGGATGATTTCTTCATTTCATGTCTATGTTGACACGTCAAATGCTTTTGGAACTGCACCTGCGCTGAACAAAATACATTAATTGGATAATGAATACACGAATCACGTGCCTTAAGCTGACTCAATGTCATGTTCAGTGACTGTCCTGGAGGTCCAGGAACCCCAGGTGGACCCTACAACAAGAAGACACACAAATTACACCACAAAAATATCAATATTAGATCCAGATTTTGAAAAACTTTGCATCACAAAGTGATTGAATTTTGAAGTGAAAGAGAGTTGTCTCTTAAGTGAAAATACACATTATACACTGACAAATATACAAATCTTGAATTCATAGAACAAATGAGTGACGAGGCAATAACATAAAATGCCATTACCTCAAATCACGTAATGCGGTGTTCAAGTACTATCTTAAGGCCCTAAAATTCTAGTGCTGGATTACAGCCGAAGAACTCTAAAATTTAGAGCTAAAATCCAGTCAAGTTATAACGAAGAAAACTGTCAGACACATGAGAAGTACGCACACTATGCTTACCGCAGATTTAACTTCTCAGCATTGTCAGTGTTGCTCCAGACATCTTGGATTAAATGTATATATTTTGGATGTACAGTATCTATATTATCTTAAGTGCTTCACATTAATATATTAAGCACATTTGTTTTAACCAAATCAAACTTGAATTCAGAGTTTGCTTCATCCTCTGTCATCTAAGCCTGTTGTGAACTTACAGGGAGCCCCCTCCTGCCGGGCAGACCAGGAAAACCTTGGTAGCCTTTCAAACCCTGCAGGGAAAAAGAAAATGTGATAAGCGCAACATACAATTCTGTACTGTTCTGAACGGCAACACAACACCATTAACTATAAAACACGCTGATATGGAAATGAAGACTGCTGCAAAATCCCATTACATTCTAACGCCACCTCCACAGCGTCATGATAACATGTGCCATCAACATAAACCAGAGGCATCCCGATGCAAAGAACCCTGCAGGGTGTTTGCTTCAGATAATGGTGAGCGAGATCTGAAGGGAGTTTGATCTGTCAGGACAATAGTGCTGCAGTTGATGATATCATACCTTTAATCCAAACAAACCCTGCAACAGAGGAGAGTACAGGAGAATAGGATATTAGTATGATTTTCCAGTGGGAAGTGGATTTATCAACAAAGAGCTTCAGAGTGCTTTTATCTGCTGCATTAAGAAGCCATCAGCCACAGCGTCGCAGATTTCATAACCCAAGTCAATGGACTTTTTTCCCCTAAGACACAGTGGGTTGAACACAATCATTATGTGCTGCTGAACTGTGAATGATTCAACAGACTGGCAGCTGAAGAAAAGATTAGTTGGCTGACAGATAACTATTTTGCAGGAGAGACTGGAGTGATTATAAAACAATAACATTTCCATCACACGCTCCACCTCGGTGCTCGGTCCATTTCTCAGGCACGATCTGGATGAAAGTGTCTGGGTGACAGATGAACTGCTTGCATTCAAAATATAAAATATCCAAGACAAAAAGTAAGAAAATGCATTGCCTGAATACATTTTGTATATGCAAAGGGAATGTTAAACACAGTTGCAAAGTTTTTTCCATGAAAGAAAGCAACAAGCACAACATAAAAACCAAACTGAAAAACAAAACAACACTTATAGACAGAATCAAAGACAAATAAAATACGTTCAATAAGCTCTCTGTACATGTAACTTACAGGCAGCCCTGGCATCCCTGGTCTACCCCTCGGTCCTGGTAGACCAATATTTCCCTTAAAAGAGAGAGATAAGCACATATGTCAAAGTTGGACAAATGTTATTCTTTTTCTTATTATTATTATTATTATTCAAATGTGGTAAAAATTCAAACTTCAAAACACAAGAGGGAAAATAAGAAGACAAACCACCTGCTCTCCCTTCAGGCCCGGTGGACCTTGCAACCCAACAGGACCACGAATACCCTGGAAAAAAAAAAAAAAAAAAGGGGGAAAGACATAACGTTTCCAGTGACTCACTCACAAGAAAACTCAATAAATATCCACAAGATCAGTATAAATGTGATTCTCTTTTGTACATGTGTGTATGTATGTTTGTGAGTGTCTGTGTGTGTGTGGGCTTTTCCTTAAGAAAATATAAACTATATAAGATCTTAGGCCAAAATAAAGAGAGTTCCTAAAAACTGCACATAGTGCAAATGTGACACTTTGAATTCACGTCCTTCACATATGAAACTGAACATGAAAACACTCTTTTAAAACCTCTGGCCTTCGCTACATACAAAAGAACATAAGAATAATAAATGATATTGAATGTATGTATCCATCGATTGATTGACTGTGGAAATCCACCACGCTCCAAGTTCATTGTCTCGATTACAAAGACCTCATGAGGATTCCTCGCCGAATTTTCTCCAGTAAATGCAACCTTCAAGTCCTGCCTGACACCACCATTGTAATTTCTGCACCTACTGATGTGCCTGTTGTTTCAAATCATCTGTCGTATGACACACTGATCATTCTGGCTACGCTGTAATTCCCTCTCCAGGTCCAGCAGTACAGCTCACATGACACTCATCTTACCTTCTTACACTGGCTTCCCATCAAATTCAAGATTCTTTTAAAGTCCTTGTATTCAAATATCAAGGTCTGCATGGTAAAGCACTCTGATCTCTTTTTGTTTGTGCATAAAACCAAAATTGTTGTGCATGTTACCTTATGACTATTTTACATGCCATGGATACAAGTGTCCATTATGGAAGAATGGTGTGTGCAGATCTAGTATCTTGAAACGTATGCATCAGTTAGCCTGTAAGCATTTTCCATAAATCATGAATCATCCAAGAATGACAAAAATGTTTTCTTTCTCTGTAATAGCTCATGATTCCGTAGAAACCATAAATACAGAATAAATAAATCTCTCATATTTTCTGAGCACAGTACATAGTTTTTATAGTAGTTCTATAGAAGAGGTTCAGTCTTTACAAACTTTACACTGCTTCGGTATGACATACTAAAATATCTTTAATTGTAATGTGCACATTTTTCTAAAAAGAGCATTTTATGACATTCCCAAAAAACGTGTGCTGCTTGCCTCTCTACTCCCACACGACTGCCAATGTGACTGTGGTAAACCAGTTTGTTCACATTTTGTTGACATAATGGGCTCTATTTTCGTTTCTGCCGCCAGCGCGACGGAGGTGCGGCGCAAAGTCAGGTGCGCTTCGCCGATGGGGCGTGGCGGCGCAGACTTTGGTATTTTCGTGCACTGCGCCGCCTTCTCATCTCACTCCCACCCAGCGGCGCAACTCGGAAGGAGGGAGAGGAGAAGGCGTGGAGAGGATTTGACACTGCCGAGTTCAATCTTCACCAATCACACCAGCTCCTCGCCTCACCTTTAAAAACGCCGCTGGCGAGGCGCATGGCAAGTTTAGAGGATGACTGAGCCATCCCCTCATCCAGAGGGGTGTCCTCCTGAGAGACTGTAGGGATGCTAGAATTCGCCAGGATGAACGAGTCATGTGCAGACCCGGGGAAATTGGCATACACGTTTGTCACCAGGCAATTTGAGTCACAAATCACCTGGATATTGATGGAATGGATCCCCCTTGGGTTCACATAAATGTGGGCTTGGGTCTCTGGGGCGCGCAACTGCACATGAGTGCAGTCGGTTGCTCCCAGGACGCCGGGGAATCCAAATTTCAACAAGAACCCTCGCTTAGCTGGCTCTCAGGTGTTGCAGGGAAAATGATGTGCTCATTTGCATGTCGGACTAGACTGGAGGAAACTGCATGTATAGCCGAGCTGACAGCGGACTGACTGATCCCCACCACCGAGGCCACAGTATGTTGAAAAGACCTGGTGGTGAAGAAGGTCAGAGCCGCTGTCACCCTTACCGCGACCAGGAGAGCGCAGCCGGGGTGCACATCGGAGGCCACGATGCGCGCTACCATGTCAACGACCTCCTTGGCAGATGTAGTTTATTCCTGTGACGTGCAAAAGAGTAGATGATTAAAGAAAATTGCATCGCCTACAGTGTTGAAGGCGTTGTTCTTGTGGTCCACCTGCACTCCCGCTCACTCATATCTAAATATGAGGTCCGTCGATGTTAAATCCTCGGCCTCATCCTCCTCCTCAAAGCAGTGAGGGCTATGCACTGTAGGCTATGCAATTTTCTTTAATCATCTACTCTTTTGCATGTTACAGGAACAAATTACATCTGCCAAGGTAGGTCTTCGACGTGGTAGCGCGCATCGTGACCTCCGATGCGCACCCCGGCTGCGCTCTCCAGGCTGCGGGCTCAGTCATCCTCGAAACTTGCCATGCGCCTCGCCAGTGGCGTTTTTAAAGGTGAGGCGAGGAGCTGGTGTGATAGGTGAACATTGGACTCGGCTGTGTCAAACCCACTCCACGATTTAAATCAGAAAGATGTTTACATTTAGGATGTTTCAATTTAGGATGTTTGTGTCTATAGTTATAAATGCCTAAATTTGAACAAAAACCTTCAGTGTTCAGTCGACACTTGTTCAAAACGTAGAATTTAACTTCATAAGAACAAATGAACTTTTCTGTTGTTGAGAAAGCTGTCATCCTGTAATGAAAAAATAAATCAATGGATGGGAAACCCTGTTTTTTTTTTTTTGTTTTTTTTTTTCTCTTTTCACATCATTACCTTGAGATCATAATACACTCCAGTGCAAAACATTTAATTCTCAGTAGGAGGCTGGAATCCATTATTCAATAGCTGAGGTCCGCAGTGTGCACTGATTAGTAATTATGGATAAACCCTGGACTTTGTAGTTGGAATTACTCCAACCCCCTCTCAGGTTACACCTTGTAATCTGAGAGACCTTTCTTGACAACATACAACATATTATTTCAACATAAACATGTTTTTCAAAAGACCTACATACCTACACATTGGAAAATAAACAAATAAAATAATGTCCTATACTGTGTTGTTGAATTATTTACTGGTATCAACTTGACCCACATTTCACTTGTGACTAACAGATAGCAAATGAAAGGTTTTGACATAATAAATCAATGTTCTGTAATATGAGTGCATTCATAAAAATTACGAGTCACTGTTGTTGCTGAGAAATTGTTTGAGTGAAACATATAATTCGAAAGTCATTGACTGCAAAGTTAAACACAAATGGTTGATTAGTAAGGAAAAGGATGATATTTGTAACAATGTTTAAGCCACACCAACACATGAAAAACCTTTTAAACCATAAGAGAGATTCAGATTCAGATATGATTATGATTATTTCTTATTTTTATTTTTGTTTTTACTTTTTTTGGTTTCTTATTTTGATTGATTTTTGAATAACCCCCCTTTTTTCAGGTTATTCATTTTGATTTTTTTTGAATAACCTGAAGGCCCCCCCCCCTTTTTGTTTTTTTTGGTTTTTCAGGCTATTCATTCTGATTGATTTTTGAATAACCTGAATGCGCCCTACCCCACCCCATTTCAAATGGAGATCCCCTCTCCACGGATGGCTGGGAGAGCAATAGATGATGCAAACTGGATTGACGGTTGTCTTGGAGTATGAGAAAGGTGTCAAACTCTCCTCCACTTGAATAACTTGAGGAATTTTTCTCTCAGAGAGGGCTTTTTGTTGCCGTTTTGCAGCTGCTGTTCTAGGGCGTCAATTCTGTCAGTCATTCCGGCGAAGCTTGCACACGGGTCTTTGTACTCCTGCAGGCTGTGCTGGATGCTGCTGAGCAAATGGAGATGTGACCTCTCAGTCTGCCGCTGCAGCTGTTGATTCTCCAGCTGTTTCTGCACCTCTGTCAGTGAAGCCTTCAGCCTGTTGGCGTGCTGTGTCCGTGTAGTCAGGGACATGTCGTTTTTCCACTGGAGCTCCTCTCGCATCTTAAGAGTTTCCTCCATTTGTCCGATCTTATTGCAAGCCTGAATTTCAGTATCATTTATTTCTGTTAGCTGATACTCCAGTTGTCTCATCTCGCCACATTTCTTCAACTCACGCTCCCACTGGAAAGCAGAGTATCGTTTGAGTGTTTCCTTTAACTGCCCAATCTCATCTATTAAGGCCTCATTTTCCCTCTTCAACTTGGTCTGCTCAGTTTTTCTACTTCTGAACTGCTGGAGCTCATCCTCAGGAACGAAAATTGTGGGCTTCTGGGGGGAATCCTGTACTCCGTCAGTGTTCTTGACCTGCCTTTCTTGTATTTCTTGATTACTTGTGTCCTGCCGGGAGCAAACCTCCACACTGCCACAGGCCCTGACCACGCCAGCCTGCTGTGGTTCAGCAGGTGCATGCTGAGGGGCGGTGCGGCATGGTGCTGACGAAAGCTTCTCCTGGTTGTCTGTGGGAGGGGTTTTATCCCTCCTCTGTGACCGACAGGCTGCATCCTGATCCTGCCGTTTTAAGATGCAATACCTCTGCATTGTCTTGTCTTTCTCCGCCTGATTGTTATTGGTGAAATGGGGTTTATGCCTCCTCTGTGACTGACAGGCTGGAGCCTCCTGTTGGACGGGGCTCTTTTTACAATCACTGTCCACAGCCTCTCTTGCAGGTGCTTTCTTTGGGAGGTGGCGCCCATGTTCAGAATCCCCACAAGCCTGCTGTGTAGCACCTGATGATGCACGCACTTGTGGTACACTCTCAGGGGTAGCAGCCTGCTGCGGAGCATTCTGATCCTGCCGTTGTAAGATGCGAGACCTGCGCATTTTCTTATCTTTCTCCACCTGGTTGTTATTTGTGAGATGGGGTTTATGACTCCTTTGTGACTGACAGGCTGGAGCCTCCTGTTGGACAGGGCCCCTTTTACAATCAGTGCCCACAGTCTTTCTTGCAGGTGCTTTCTTTGGGAGGCGGTGCCCATATTCAGTATCCCCACAAGCCTGCTGTGTAGCACCTGATGATGCACCCACTTGTGGTACTCTCTCAGGGGTAGCAGCCTGCTGTGGAGCATCCTGATCCTGCCGTTGTAAGTTGCGATACCTCTGCATTGTCTTGTCTTTCTCTGCCTGGTTGTTATTGGTGAAAAGGGGTTTATGCCTCCTCTGTGACTGACAGGCTGGAGCCTCCTGTTGGTTAGGTCCCCTTTTACAATCAGTGTCAACAGCCTTTCTTGCAGGTGCTTTCTTTGGGAGGTGGCGCCCAGACCGACGGTTCTGCCTTGGGGGAAGTGAAATCCTTTGTTCCCAGGACCCAATGATGGGTATTAAATCTGGTGCTGGCAGGAACTTCTTCTTTCCTTTGTTTCCACCTTTGTTGTTTTCTTTTCCTGTAGTGTCCGCCATCGAAAAATCTTCGCTCTTTCGATTCATCAAATTAAAATTCTCTAAAATACTCGAGTGTGTCACTGTACGAATGATTGCTCTCTCTGAGTGTGTGTGAATTTTCCAATTGACAAGTGACAAAAATATTCAGATAGAGAAGTTGCATGTTAAGTAGTCTTGTGTTTCCTTTGATGATTAAAGCCATCAAAGCAACCAAAGGCAATGCTATGTTTACCATGTGCCTTTGATCATGAAAGGAAACAAAATGGAATGATAAAGAGTTGGTTACCACGGAAACCAAGTTTAATCACATGACATGGCCACATATTTTTTTTTAAATGAGACGGCTATACATAATTTTAAATGATGCTAAAAAGTACCATAATTGTGTGTGTGTTTGTGTTTATATATACACATGTAGTATTCAAAATAGTATTAAAAAATGGCAACATGCACTAAAGCACAGGTATAAAACCACAAAAAGTAAATCACAGAAATAAAAGCATGCAACAGTAAATCACAAAATATGTACAAACCAAGCACAATCATAACTAAGTCCTATTGCCCATGACATATGCACGTTGTCTGAAAAGAGTTAAACCTCCAAGTGCATATATATGTATGTGTGTGTGTGTGTGTGTGTGTGTGTGTGTGTGTATATACATACATATATATGCACTTAGTTGTTAACTCTTTTCAGACAACGTGCATATGTCACGGACTCCCAGCAAATACCTGTAACTACTGGGAAAATTGAACATTATATTAGTCAACAGGTTCTAAATTGTCAACATCTGTATTCACATTTTTCGAAATTGGATTTAGTGAATCCTTCACTTGTACTGTATTTCCACAAACAAATATTCATGACTGCGGTCAATAAACTTTTATTGTATATCTGTAAAATGTTTGATGTGAACAAATGTGTAATATGCAGTATTTGCTTAGGACAAACTTGGCCATATGTTCAAGAAAAAATATGATCTGAATTTGTGGCACTGGCTGACATTTAGTTTATTATGGTGTATGAACAGTGAAGTTAAGTAGGTTATAGATAAAACACACTGCTCTATCCCCCCCCATTTATTGGGCTCTATTTCCTCCCCGCCGCTGGCGGAGCGCAGGGTGCGCACAGAGGTACGCCAGGATGGCGTTGCGGCGCAGTAGGGGGAGGTGTCGGCAGGATCAGCCGGCGGATTTGGATTTTCGGTCTCGGCAGCGTAAAAGTGCACTGAAAACTCGCCAGACCCAGTCAACTCTGAGCGCCAGCGGCACGCCGCTGTGCAAGTGGATTTTCGTAAACCGGCGGAGTCCTGCGCCCACGTCACCAATATCTCACAGGCAGGTTTCCACAGTGTCTGGCATTTCACTGCGATCAATAATTAGCAACAGCCACGATTCAATGCAACTATCTGAGTCAGCACATAGAGTCAGACCTAAATTTATATATTTTGATCAGTATCTCATCTGACCACATCGCAAGCGCGTTCGGCACACGTAATGGTCACTCAACCTGACCGAATGTACACAGGTGAAAGAGGGATGCAAACTAATCAATTACCTTCGCTGTGCCAACCAGAAACAGCCGTGGCATCCTACAGAGCATATATACTGCATCTATCTCAGAGCACTCGAGAGACAGAGAGAGACAGGCGTCATTTCATTCCAAATACAAGCGTTATCATTGTAATGCTTAACGTTATCTACAAAGATGGAGTACATCACTGCTTTGAGGAGGATGAGGCTGAGGATTTACCATCTAAGGACCTCATATTTAGACATGAGTGAGCAAGAGTGCAGGTGGGCCACGAGAATAACGCCTTCAACACTGTAGGCGATGCAATTTTCTTTCATCATCTACTCTTTTACAAGAACAAATTACATCTGCCAAGGGAGGTCGTTGACGTGGTAGCGCGCATCGTGGCCTCCGATGCGCACCCCGGCTGCGCTCTCCCGGTCGCGGTAAGGGTGACAGCGGCTCTGACCTTCTTCGCCACCGTGTCTTTTCAACATACCGTGGCCTCGGTGGTGGGGATCAGTCAGTCCGCTGTCTGCTCGGCTATACATGCAGTTTCCCCCAGTCTAGTCCGACATGCAAATGAGCACATCATTTTCCCTGCAACACCTCCGATGCGCACCCCGGCTGCGCTCTCCCGGCTGCGGGCTCAGTCATCCTCTAAACTTGCCATGCGCCTCGCCAGCGGCGTTTTTAAAGGTGAGGCGAGGAGCTGGTGTGATAGGTGAACACTGGACTCGGCAGTGTCAAACCCACTCCACGCCTTCTCCCCTCCCTCCTTCGGAGTTGCGCCGTTGGGTGGGACTGAGATGAGAAGGGGGAGTAGTTGCGCCCGCACGCAGAGCTCGAAAATACCAAAATCTGCGCTGCCACGCCCCATTGGCGTGGGTGCTTTCAGAAATCCGTTTCTCACTCAAAAAAAAAAAACAAAAAAAAAACGGACGTTCTTATTTCACACTTCGGGACCTTTAAATCCCTCTAGGTGTTGTGCATGTGTCAATGTAGGTCCACTAAAAGTGTTTGTCTTTGTGTAATGGATGTAGCGACTGTCTTTCATACCAAAGGCTGCAGGGTTGCATCTTTTGGCGGCCCTGCCTGATACTGTAAGAGAGTATAATGTTATCTAATTGAGGGATAAATCTTTCCTGCATTAATAATATTCTAAACCTTACTATGAATATTCAATTGATTTCAATCAGAAAGATGTTTACATTTAGGATGTTTCAATTTAGGATGTTTGTGTCTATAGTTATAAATGCCTAAATTTGAACAAAAACCCCCAGTGTTCAGTCGACACTTGTTCAAAACGTAGAATTTAACTTCATCAGAACAAATGAACTTTTCTGTTGTTGAGAAAGCTGTCATCCTGTAATGAAAAAATAAATCAATGGATGGGAAACCCTGTTCTTTTTTTCTCTCTCTTTTCACATCATTACCTTGAGATCATAATACACTCCGGTGCAAAACATTTAATTCTCAGTAGGAGGCTGGAATCCATTATTCAATAGCTGAGGTCCACAGTGTGCACTGATTAGTAATTATGGATAAACCCTGGACTTTGTAGTTGGAATTACTCCAACCCCCTCTCAGGTTACACCTTGTAATCTGAGAGACCTTTCTTGACAACATACAACATATTATTTCAACATAAACATGTTTTTCAAAAGACCTACATACCTACACATTGGAAAATAAACAAATAAAATAATGTCCTATACTGTGTTGTTGAATTATTTACTGGTATCAACTTGACCCACATTTCACTTGTGACTAACAGATAGCAAATGAAAGGTTTTGACATAATAAATCAATGTTCTGTAATATGAGTGCATTCATAAAAATTACGAGTCACTGTTGTTGCTGAGAAATTGTTTGAGTGAAACATATAATTCGAAAGTCAATGACTGCAGTTAAACACAAATGGTTGATTAGTAAGGAAAAGGATGATATTTGTAACAATGTTTAAGCCACACCAACACATGAAAAACCTTTTAAACCATAAGAGAGATTCAGATTCAGATATGATTATGATTATTTCTTATTTTTATTTTTGTTTTTACTTTTTTTGGTTTTTTATTTTGACTGATTTTTTTGAATAACCTGAAGGTCCCCCACCCCTTTTTGTTTTTTTTTGGTTTTTCAGGCTATTCATTCTGATTGATGTTTGAATACCCTGATCCCCCCCACCCCCCGTTTCAGAGGGAGATCCCCTCTCCACGGATGGCTGGGAGAGCAATAGATGATGCAAACTGGATTGACGGTTGTCTTGGAGTATGAGAAAGGTGTCAAACTCTCCTCCACTTGAATAACTTGAGGAATTTTTCTCTCAGAGAGGGCTTTTTGTTGCCGTTTTGCAGCTGCTGTTCTAGGGCGTCAATTTTGTCAGTCATTCCGGCAAGGCTTGCACACCGGTCTTTGTACTCCTTCTGCAGGCTGTGCTGGATGCTGCTGAGTGAATGGAATTCTGACCTCTCAGTCTGCCGCTGCAGCTGTTGACTCTCCAGCTGTTTCTGCACCTCTGTCAGTGAAGCCGTCAGCCTGTTGGCGTGCTGTGTCCGTTTAGTCAGGGACATGTCGTTTTTCCAATGGAGCTCCTCTCGCTTCTTAAGAGTTTCCTCCATTTGCCCGATCTTTTTGCAAGCCTGAATTTCAGTATTTTTTATTTCTGTCAGCTGATACTCAAGTTGTTTCATCTCGCCATATTTCTTCAACTCAAGCTCACACTGGAAAGCAGAGTTTTTTCTGAGTGTTTCCTTTAACTGCCTAATCTCATCTATTAAGGCCTTATTTTCCCTCTTTAACTTGGTCCGCTCAGTTTTTCTGCTTCTGAACTGCTGGAGCTCATCCTCAGGAATGCAAATTGTGGGCTTCTGGGGAGAATCCTGTACCTCCACACTGCCACAGGCCCTGACCACGCCAGCCTGCTGTGGTTCAGCAGGTGCATGCTGAGGGGCGGTGTTGCATGGTGCTGACGAAAGCTTCTCCTGTTCGTCTGGGGGGGTGGATTTATCCCTCCTCTGTGACTGACAGGCTGGAGCCTCCTGTTGGATGGGGCTCTTCTTACAATCACTGTCCACAGCCTCTCTTGCAGGTGCTTTCTTTGGGAGGTGGCACCCATGTTCAGGATCCCCACAAGCCTGCTGTGTAGCACCTGATGATGCAACCACTTGTTGTGTTACACTCTCAGGGGTAGCAGCCTGCTGTGGAGCATCCTGATCCTGCTGTTGTAAGATGCGATACCTCTGCATTGCCTTGTCTTTCTCCACCTGGTCGTTAATGGTGAGATGGGGTTCATCCCTCCTCTGTGACTGACAGGCTGGAGCCTCCTGTTGGATGGGGCTCTTCTTACAATCATTGTCCACAGCCTCTCTTGCAGGTGCTTTCTTTGGGAGGTGGCACCCATGTTCAGGATCCCCACAAGCCTGCTGTGTAGCACCTGATGATGCAACCACTTGTTGTGGTACACTCTCAGGGGTAGCAGCCTGCTGTGGAGCATCCTGATCCTGCTGTTGTAAGATGCGATACCTCTGCATTGCCTTGTCTTTCTCCACCTGGTCGTTAATGGTGAGATGGGGTTCATCCCTCCTCTGTGACTGACAGGCTGGAGCCTCCTGTTGGATGGGGCTCTTCTTACAATCATTGTCCACAGCCTCTCTTGCAGGTGCTTTCTTTGGGAGGTGGCACCCATGTTCAGGATCCCCACAAGCCTGCTGTGTAGCACCTGATGATGCAACCACTTGTTGTGTTACACTCTCAGGGGTAGCAGCCTGCTGTGGAGCATCCTGATCCTGCCGTTGTAAGTTGCGATACCTCTGCATTGTCTTGTCTTTCTCTGCCTGGTTGTTATTGGTGAGATGGGGTTCATCCCTCCTCTGTGACTGACAGGCTGGAGCCTCCTGTTCGACAGGGCGCCTTCTCCAATCAGTGTCCATAGCCTCTGCAAGTGCTGTGTTTGGGGAGTGGGGCAATTGGGGAAGAGAAGCCCTTTTATCCCAGGACCCAATGATGGGTACTAAATCTGGTGCCGGCAGGAACTTCTTCTTTCCTTTGTTTCCACCTTTGTTGTTTTGTTTTCCTGTAGTGTCCGCCATCGAGAAATCTTCGCTCTTTCGATTCATCAAATTAAAATTCTCAAATACTCGAGTGTGTGGTTGTACGAATGATTGCTCTCTCTGAGTGTGTGTGAATTTTCCAATAGACAAGTGACAAAAATATTCAGATAGAGAAGTTGCATATTAAGTAGTCTTGTGTTTCCTTTGATGATTAAAGCCACCAAAGCAACCAAAGGCAATGCTATGTTTACCATGTGCCTTTGATCATGAAAGGAAACAAAATGGAATGATAAAAAGTTGGTTACCATGGAAACCAAGTTTAATCACATGACATGGCCACATATTTTTTTTTAAATGAGACAGCTATACATAATCTTAAACAATGCTAAAAAGTACCATAATTGTGTGTGTGTATATATAGTAGTATTCAAATTAGTATTGAAAAAAAGGCAACATGCACTAAAGCACAGGTATAAAACCACAAAAAGTAAATCACACAAATAAAAGCATGCAACAGTAAATCACAAAATATGCACAAACCAAGCACAATCATAGTTAAGTCCTACTGCCCATGACATATGCACGTTGTCTGAAAAGAGTTAAACCTCCAAGTGCATATACATGTATGTGTGTGTGTGTGTGCGTGTGTGTGTATATACATACACACACACGCACACACCTTTGCACCTGGAAAGTTGTGCTTTCTCCCCCAACAGGTGGCCTTTCCAACAATTAAGAACGGGAAAAGACTATTGGCCAAGGGTACAGGTGGCCTCCGGGACGCTGCCGGGAAGGACAGCTGAGGCGCCTGGAGCACCTGACGACGTATAGGTCCCCCATCGCCTTGGGCTGGGATGTATCCGGTCTGGACGTCCATTTCCAAAGACTCCGGTTGTTTTTTGTTACGAAGGTTTTACTAGGCAAGCGCATGGCATTCACTGGATAAAAAAATAATTAGAAACCTTATCTCGTAATTATGAGATAAGATAAAGAAAAAGGAAACATCTGTAAATCCTCTCTCATTGGCAATGATGGCGCTATCGCAGCTAATCTGCTATTACTACCTTCTCGGTTTGAGACACTGGGAAATACTGCTGTTTCTTAAAAATGGGGATGGTATTAATGTTAGTATGTCAATACTGCACAGGCATCTCAAGTCGTTACGATTGTTCAGGCGGAAAGCCCAATCTGACGTACGGTTAGTGGTTCTGAGTGAAGCAGTGACCGATGTGGCACCTTTCCTTATCTCGTAATTACGAGATCTTTTCTCATAATTACGAGATAAGGTGTCTCATTATTTTTTTATCCAGTGAATGCAATGCGCTTCCGTATTTTACACCTGTCTAGTTGGTATTTTTAGCTTAGTTGTAACCTTTTGGTAAAGGTTTTAATCCTCTGTGGCTTGTCGAAAGCATTGGAAATAAATTATCCTTGTCTCTGAACCGGCATCTGTCGCTTCCTGTCCTTATAATTAAGATCACTGTCAGTGTGCTCCTACCCGATCATACCAGAACCTACCCCTGCTTTGAAAATAATCTGCTGTTCTACTCAACAGTAGTTTACACAACCTCATTCCTAACCCACCATTTTTAGACATATCCTGATGTTTTGCAGATGTTTTTTTTTTTTTTTTTGTTATCTCCTTATTAACAAACTAAATGTCAGCAGCGCCTACCTTCATGCCATCACCTCCAGGTGGTCCAGGCAAGCCCATGTCTCCTTTCTCACCCTGAGGACACAAACAATGTGAACTATGAGCTTGAGCACAATAACAGCTCAGCATAAACAGTATTACACATACACAACACATTCCACCATTGCTTTTGAAATATGTGACCTGTCTCATTTAATGGTTGTATTTCTGCTGTCCATAATGGCGATTGGGTGTTTTTTCTCACACATTTTCAATCTTCACCCGTGTATTGGTTATGATGCTGTTACAAGGCCATAGTTACTGTAAATTACACCAAAAAGCTCACAGATTTCACCGATAGCTCCTATTACTGCTCTGTAATGACCTTTAATATTTGACACCTACAATAAAACAAACAGAAAAAGAGCTGATTTTATTTATTTTCTGTCTTTCTTTTATTATGGAGGAGGTCATGCGTTTGGTTGTGTGAGTGTGTGCAGCTAATGTCACACTACTGCTCCCATCAGTCTGGTATTTTTTGCACACATTCATGACTATGCGCACTCACAATATTTGAAAACCCTGTTTTATTGTAGTGTTTATACCTTCTCTGACTGCTGACTCCCCGCTCTTCTTTACTGCTTGGTGGGGGCCACCAGTGATCAACACCGACTTCAGTTTACCCTCAGACACACCTAACAGCAGTGATGTGCAGCCGGGCTCTGATTTAATCCAAATCTGCATGTACGCACAAATCATCCACCCACCACCTACCCAAACTAATTATTTTCTCCAACTGAGAGACCTGCACCAACATGGACATTTCACTCTACATCTCCCGGTTCCTGAAGGATATATTGCTTTTTCAACTATGTCAAGCGGTGTCAGCTTCCCAGATGATGTCTTGTATGTGTGTTGTATTGATATGAGTTTTTACTTTAAGATTAGGGAGGCTGCTGTCAGTCATTTTAAACATTCTTCCATGTGTGCAAAAGGAAAGTGCAGCAAATATTATGGGGCATCTAAGTAGCAAAACTAAAAAGTGTAGTCATTAGAAGAATTCAACGTTTAGCTTCTGAACCATCATTTTTTTTTTTTTTTTTTTTTAAGACAGCTCTCATGGAGCTCAGGATTTATCAGAGGCACAGCTGCTTTTACCTGAACATTTTGGACGTGTAGAAGAACACAGAGGATCGGTCATGATGTCGGCATGTTGAGAGATTTGTTGGTAACAAATAATGAATAAAATAAATTCTGAAGTCACACTAATAATGTAATAAATATTTTCCTCATTAATAATGTATTATTTCACACACCTGAAACGCATCCACTATGAACCACAATTTAAATTTTTATGACCCAGCCTACCTGATTTATGAATGGTGCATGCGGGTGTAACTGTGACTCATGCATCACTGCCTGGCATAGATCTGCACTCTGAGTGCACTCTTCTATTGATTTTTCTGGAGTGTAATTTTTTCCTGGGGGGAGTTATCTGTATGTGTACATGTACACTGATGTGTATGCATAAGTATATGTATATACAGGGGCGTAGCACCAAATTCTGGGCCCTGTACACTCTCAATGTCAGTGGGCCCCTATCCATGCCAGTGCACGAGGCGCGTGGGCAAAAAAAAAAAAAAAGAAGAAGAAGAAGAAAAAGACAAAAAGAGGGTATTTATTTAAAATTAAAAAAGCATAAATAGGGTTTTAAGCTACAGCCAGATCAGATTATATTGATGAGTGGTTCTTTCATTCACCACCTGAATTGATGCATTTGGTCTACTTCTGCTCAAATACCTAAAACATTAGGCTACATCTGGTTTCTGTACTAACGTTTTGATCCATGACACTCTTGCAAATTTTGATTTAAAAACATTTATTCTTGAACAGGAGAACAGGAGACAACTGCACACTCAGGATCAAATCAAATAAGCTGCATTACTTTTGTAATGAGATGGTACAGTATAAATGAACAGAAAAATATTAAGGTTCAATGTGAAAAAAAGAAGCTGTGACTGGTTTCTGCTTTTTACATTAAAGGCCTGTCATTTTATCAACAGAGCTTGCGATAGTACAAAATGTTGACTGTCAAATTGTTCTTCAGCTTGCAGAAAAAGAAATAAAGCCTTGCTGACATGAGATGTAAAGTGACAACTAACGTTATCTAAAGCTGCAAAAAGCTGCAAGCAGCCTGGTTGGAAACTAGCAAAGCTAAAGACTTCACATGAGCATACAAACATCAGCAGCAGCTGTCTGTAGTGGACTACGTTAACTTTCATTGGATTTTGCATAACAAGCAAACTCGGTTCACCTTTTGGAAAGAAAGCAGTCAACAGCTGCCTCCCTTCATTCTGCCTTTTTTCTTTTGCCTTCCGCTCTTTCTTCTTTTGATACCCCGATTTTTGCTTTTTGGGCAGCATGCTGTCTAACCCCCAGGTCATTCAATCTGGGCTCACTGACGTTACACTTGTCGTCGGTCGCTGTCGGGCGGACTAAACCATTTTGCGCGTCCAAGAGGGGGGGCCCCCAGAATGTCCAATATGTTGGGAGGACTGTGACATAAAGTTCATTCTCTCAGTTGATGTTATAAATATATTTGAAATAAATTATGACACCAATAAATTGGAGGGCCCAATTCATTCGAAATAAAAACATCACAAAAAAAAAAAAAAAAAATCAGGATTGTCATGGGCCCCTCTCCCAACTCGGGCCCTGGGTAGTCAGGTCCACTTTTCCCCCCACTACCACGCCCATGTGTATATATGTACTTATTTTGTTGGGTCTCATTAATTTGATTCAGAATTTCCTCAATTTTACATGTCACCTATATTTCTAGCTAATGAGTTTGGCTTTCACTGAATCTGTGTCACGTTTATGAATTTGTGTTTACCTCATTCCCCTTTTCACCTGAATCCCCCACATCTCCTCGTAAGCCTGGGATTCCCTTAGTGACAAAAGTAAAAGAAATAAATCAACTGGACATCATTTCACTGACTGATCAAATGCACTTTCAAGGTGAAATTCATTACTTTGCTGAACTCTTCTCTCCAAAACACTGATTAGGCCAGATTGCTGAACAGGCAGAACTAGTGTTCAGATACATTCAGTGACATAAAAAAAAAAACCTGATGAATGGATGTTAAGTGAACAAATAAGCGGACTTACGATGAGCCCTGGCCACCCGGGGAGGCCAGTCTGCCCCCCGTCTCCCTTTTCGCCCTGAATTACAAAAGAAACCTACTGTTGGCTCACACATCAGAATTAAACCAGGTGTACACAAAGCCTGTGGCCTTGTTTGCACACATCCTACCTTTGGTCCTCTGTCTCCTCGGGTCCCTCTGACTCCGGCCTTCCCACGTTTTCCCTGTGGACAGATTCGCCATGTTTTTCAGTGAGGCAGACACACATGAATCCTAATATTTTATGTGTGACTCTGTTCATGCAGTGGCTTTCAGAATGGCTGTTTCCATTCCCACTTTTTTTCCTTGCACATACGACAATATCTGCATGTAAACTCATGTTTTAAACACTTATCAAAGGCGCCATCATCACTAAGTTGTAAAAAAGTACTAGCATTAGTAATACTGTATAGAGACAATGACTTGCATTCATTTTTTTTGCTACAGAAAGCTCTTACCCTCCTTCCAACATGACCTGTCTTCCCTGGCGATCCATTCTTACCATCGTCTCCCTGTAGGGGAAAACCACAAACTGATAAGTGACAAAGCAAACGAGTTTCTTCTTGGATGACCTCTAACTGGGAAAGGAAAACACTTAACCGCTGCAGAGATATTTTTGTGTTGCAGTTTTTGAGCTGTCTGTAATCTAATGAATAGGACAAAGAGCAGTCAGTATTGAAGAGTAATTAAAACATTTCGGAGCTGCTCACACATTCAGTCAAGACTGTGTGAGTGAGGATACATGAGAGCAGCCTTCACAGAAGTCTTTTACCAGCTGACATGCCCCCTGATTGGATGTGTGTTAGTGACTGGACGCTGCGACTGATTGGACTGATCGTACTGGAGTTTCATACCGGAGTGACGACAGATAACTCAAGTGTATCACTCAGGTTTTATATTTTATTTGTTTGTGGTTCACCATCTGGTTACGAATCTGTGTGAATTCTAGGTGGAACAACAAAATGACCACAGACTTGTCTTTTCAAGATCTGTTATTTCCCCCATAAAATTTTATGATGGATACAATTGAAGCCAGATCGGGAAGAAGAGTGAAACATTTTTAACATCATCTATCATCATTTCCATTCAGTCACATGTGAGGGGGTATGGGTTACATCATTTTAATTTCCCTGAAAGATTTAGCCTAAGAAATGATTTCTAGCATATGCTATATGCATCTCTATTCACTGATATTTTGAGTGTGAAGCCATTATAACCCAGAATATGACTATTTATAAAACGGAAAGGTGAAATCCGGCAATCTGATTGGCTGTTAACTGAGATATAAGGAGCGTATACCACAGCTACTTTTCTAAAAAGCCTTATCACAGCATATCACTCCATTTCAGGGAAGCAACAATTTTTCCATGACAACAACCAACTGTTACAGTAAGCAGCAAAAAGTAGCCGGTTTTAATGTCTATTTTTTTAAGGCGTTAACAACATTCAAACATGTTCACGGTCAGTCACAGGATCAGCACCTTGACAGCGACTATGACGCTTAGGGCTCTATAGAGTGACCTCTCACTGTCTGACTGAACAGCCTCATGACAGTCATGATATTCACATGCCGCTGCTGCATCTCCAGGTGCCTGCTGCAATGTCACATATAGTCGCTTAATGAAGTCAGTGATCACTCAAAGCTAAAACTATTGAAAAAAACTCTCATTCATTGATGTTTTGGGTGGATTCTTCCGGACCACTCACTCATGGTTAACTGCGGACGGGCCTCGCATGTTTACATTACGGGCTGACTGTCAGAGAAGCAACAATATATCCATGACATCAAGCTGTTACAGTAGGTAGCAAAAAGTTGTTTTGACAACGTTAACAAAAAGACTAAATTAATTGAATTCACATGTTTAAGGCTAACTTTCACCTCCAGATAGGGTTAACAATGGTAGAGTTGATTGAGCAGTGACTTTCTCCCGAAAAAAGGCGAGGAATAGACAACATGCAGAGCTAACATATATATATATATTTAATAAGACTGATATCACTATCATGCCTGTAGGAGAAATGTGAAAGCTGGACACATGGGGAAACAAGAGACCTGCTCAGCTGCTGTAAGCTAACTGGCTGCTGGCAGTCGCCTGATATTTAACAGCAAGTGATGAGCAACTTTCCACCTAACTCTTGGCAAGAAAAAGGATAAAATGTCTTAACTATAACTTATCCTGTACATGGTTTGGTACCGCGTTCTAATGATTTCTTCAATTTAGTGATATTACTGGGAATTCAAATGAAGCTCAAAAAAGGACCAAATGATCACTGTCGAACATGAGGGTCTTACCTTCTGCCCTTTCATGCCCTGTTTCCCCTCAGCTCCTGGTCTCCCTTGCACTCCCTGCAAAGCAGCAATCGTTTTTCATCATTTTGTTATGAAGATAAGTGGCTGTCAGACACACACATACACACAATAGGTTTTCATCACTTTTGGTGACATTAAATAGACTTACATTCATTTCCTGGAGACTCACCCTAAACATAACCTAACTGTAGGAGCCATGATGGATTTAGTGTAAATAGATCATTTTGTTATGGCTTATATATTTGCAGTTTTGGTGATTTTTGATTGTTTATTTGTTATTTAATAATTATGGTGATTGTGATAGGTCACATGGATGTGGGCGGTGATATGTGGTAAGTTAGAAAAGCACCTTTACCTGTGAGGCGGATAGACACAGTGAGTGAGAGAGGGGGTGAGTGGGTCGCCGAATTTTTTGTTGACTGCTGTTTGAGCGCTGTTATTGAACGCTGTGAATTATTTTGAGTATATTTTCAGCACAGTCCAGGCGCTAGTCGCTACACTAACCTTAACTTAAACCGAACCTTACCGTGATTTAATTGTTTGCTTTATTCTCAATAATTAATCACTACCAAAACTACTAGTATATTCATCATCCACAGTGTTTTTGTACTGTATCCACACACTTACGGGAGCCCCAGTGGGACCTGGGGGACCCTGGGGTCCCATCTCTCCAGGAGAGCCCTGAAAAGACCAAAGTTAGAGTTGTTAAAGGAGAAAAACAATATTCCGCAGTAGTAACTAACATTAGGATAAGTGTTCATGCTCTTCAATAGACATTCACCTCAAACCCTGGCAGAGCTGGAGGACCTTGGATTCCTGGCAGACCATCATCACCCTGCACAGGTAATTCATTATTAAGATAGTTTGATTGGATATTTGCATCAAGATGTATTCATCAGTAAGGTGTAGCACCATGCAGACATGCACTGTGTCCATATAAGGTGGATTTGTAAATGCCATACAGTGGATACATAAATATAACATGAAAACTTACTAACCTGTTCCCCTGGTGGACCCGGAGCTCCTGGCTCTCCCTTAAGTCCCTGTGACCCCGGTTCCCCTTTAGTTCCCGGGTCTCCATCAGGTCCAACTTGTCCTACTGGACCCTGCCATGCAGCCATCACAAAAATGTCATACAGTTACCTGAACAAATGACTAAGCCTTTTATTCAAATGAAGTGGATGAAATCAAAGTGGGCGTTTAGAGTGAGATGCTTGGTGACTGGGATCAAAAACTGCAACTAACCTTCTTTCAGTTTAATGAAAAAAGTGCACACATCAGACACCAAATACTGGACCACTTCAAAACTTCAGCCATCTATCTAAAGACAACATCTGCATTTCCTCAGCTGATGGTTATCTGTTTAAGTGATAATAAACTAAAATGCAGAGCTGAGGCCGATGGAATGGCATTCGCTTTCATGTATTTTGTTGCAGACAGGTAGGTCAGTTGCGTTGTTGAGAATTTGTAGATCCCTTATCTGGGCTTGTGTGTCCTCTGTATTCATTCAGCAGCAGCACACCACACACTATGATGACCATTGCAACTTAAATACCACTGCAATTAGTTCAATTTCTCTCTAAATCTCCTGAAGTGCAGTCCTCACACGAACACTTAGTCTGCTGTGATATGACAAAGGGGAAATCTTGCATTTAAAAATGTTGCTTCAATTAGCAATACAGCCAATACAGGAAAGCAGGCAAACAAACCAAACGCAGTGAACAACTTTCTGATATTTGAGGATACTTACAGGCGGTCCCAGCCCCCCCATGTCTCCTCTGACACCACGTGCGCCACTTATTCCCTATGTGCAAGACAAACAGAGCAAATGGCTTTCATAATATTTAGTGCCCTGCATAATTATGTTGTCATGTTACGGCCTGAAATTCAATTTGATTTGATTTGGATTTTTATTTCATTTGATTAACACAGCATGCACAATGCTTTGAAGGTGCAAAGTACACGGCTGGTGTGGTTCAATCCCAAGATGGTCTCAAGTTTATCTCTTGCCTCATCTCATCTCTTGACACATTCAACATTCATGACAGCAAACAAGGGAAAATTTCAGCAAAACACAAATATAAAGTGTGTCAGCACTGACATAGGTTCAAAGATGTCGATGTGAGGATAGTGTTATTGAATAAATCTGTCACAGTTTACCACTTTTGCTTCGTTCATGTCTCTCTCTATTGCACCATACATTCTGATTTGGCATCTCAGCTTGTGTGATTCCATCACAAGGACAAGTTTTACTTTACATCTTGTCACTGTTCAGTCACTGGAGTGACTGAAATTGGGGCACAGTCACACAGTGAATCTGTCCACAGACAGACATATAACACCTGGCAAAGTACTCAAAACCACTTCTGTGGTTATTCCTGTAACAATAGGCCCACATTTTGCTTTGCCATTTGCCACTGTGGTGTCCCAGGAACAGTGACAGCAAAGGCGGCAGGCAGGAAATAGGCGGGAGAGAGAGAAGGTCATGACATGCAACAAAGGGCAGCAGCTGAATGGTGCTCCGTGAGGTATTCAAAGCTTATGATTTTTATTTTTTTTTTGTACTTCTCCACAAGCGTATCCCTGACCAGTCTGGTGGGCTCCTTGGTATTCATGGTTGTGTTTGTTTAGTCTGTAACAAACTCTGAGGCCCTTTCTGAGCAGGTGTATTGAGATTACTTTGCACACAGGTGCTTAATAAATTACGTGATCTCTGAAGGCAGTTGGTTGCACCTGAAAACCATATAATATTTCCCTCCACTTCAAAATTCTATGCTATTTCATGTTGGTCCATTTCATTCAAGCCCCAATGTGGCTAAAGGGGCTGAACAACAGCTAAAGGGGCTGAACACTTATGCATGCCACTATAACTCTACTGCACACCATGCTGTACAAAAATGGAGTCGATGTTTACCTGAGGGCCTCTTGGCGCCGGAGGTCCAGTCATTCCCACAGGGCCAGACTCCCCCTGACAAGATGGATGAAAGCATTTTAATACCATTCCTGTGACATTTATTCTCAGTTCACTGTTTTGATTCAAGCAGAGCACTGCGGGTGATAAAGTGTATATGTAGGAGAAGAATTAGAGAGAGCACAGCATGTGTCTGGTGAGGCAGGGGTCCTATCTCAGCCAGGTGATTACTGAAAGCCAGCACTGATTAGTCCCTCTAATGATTTGTCATCAGCAGCTGTTCTGTTTGTCCACAGTGGAAACCTGGAGAAGTTACCAAAAGTGCACGCTCATGACCTTGAGCACAGAGTTACTCTTTGAGAGGTTTATTCTGCAGGAGAAGGATTTTCTTGTGAAAGTAAATTCTTTCTAAATAGCAAGTGACAAAAAAAATTATGCTTCTTTTTCAAAATTACACAAATTTGGATTCATTCTGAAATTATTTTGAAGAAAATAAACTAAAATAAGCTAAAACTAAGATCAAGTGCAATCTGACTTATAGCTAATGAGGATTTTGTGTTGAACAAAACAATTACTGTGTTAATCATTAACATTGTGAGCATATGACAGTGTCTTCTTATCAAAAGACAATGATATTACCTTCAGGCCCTGAGGTCCATCTAGTCCAGGGGGTCCCCGAGGGCCTGTGATTCCCTAAAATAAGCACAAACACAGAAAAGCTGTGAGATCACTTTGAACACGAGTGGAGCCAGGAAAAATGGGTAAAAGCATGCATCCGTCAGATTGATCAATAAATGTCAATCCCTGGTGTCAACAGTTCAAAAAAAGTTAATTTAAAGGCTGCCGAGAGCAGCGTGTCATCCGTGTCATAAAACCTGGGAACAAACTCACCTGTAACCCTGCAAGACCAGCAGGTCCCACTTCACCCATCAGCCCCGGTTCACCCTGTTCAACAGGAAGAACATGGCATCAGGAGCAGTTTCGAGTCATCGGTATTTGGGGTCAAACATATGTAGCATACTTTCATTTTTGCTCACCATCAGTCCAATGTGGCCCTTCTCCCCCTTTGGACCCCTTTCGCCATTTTCCCCGAGGTCTCCCCAAGGGCCTTCTCGACCAGACAAACCTAGAGGTCCAACCTCACCCTGCCGACAACAACCACAGTCTGATCAGAGACATCACTCAGAGTCACCATCGGCGTCCTCATCAGAGAACTTGTCCATTCATCCATTTCAACAAACTGAAGTGAAGCACTACACTGACCTTGTCCCCTTTGGCTCCAGGATCTCCAGTTTCACCAGGATGCCCGACATCACCCTGCAGAGGAGACATGAATATGAGTCTGGAGTTGAGAATCTGTCTTACTGCATGTGGGAACAAAAATGATTATTCAGCAGTTTGGGAAATATTATTAACTTTGTGGCAGAGAGCTGGATGAGACGATTGATACCAGACGATGAAAAATGAAGCTGCATTGTTGTTTCTCCATCTTATCTCTTGATGGTAATTTGTTTCTGTTTGCTTTTGTTTTGCTTGCATTCTAAATCAAAGGCTCAACCCTGAAGCCTCCATGGATGAAAAACTCCAGCCACATCTGACTGTTTCTCAAGACAGCTTTTTACATTCATTGACAGGCTGAAAAATTGCTTTTAAAAACACCAGTAATGACTTTAAAAATCAATGACACACTCCATTAATACTCTGTTGGACTCCATACACCTTTTCTTTTTTTTTTTTCCCCTTTACTCCTGATGCTTCAAGGTACATTCTGAGGTTATAGAAGGTACATTTCATCAACATTTGAAAACCCTTGTAGCAATCTGAGTTAAGCACTGCCATCGTCGCATCATTGGGAACATTTTAATTTCATGGTTTATGTAACAGTGATGGCGCTTTAATGCTTTTCACACCGTTTTTATGTATTTCATGGAGCACCTGAAATACTTTCATGCTGACAAGAATCTGCGATACTAACAAGAAATAAAAAACGTACGACATGCACATCTGTTTACCATAACAGTTTGTGTTTAGCTGTGTTTGCTGGATACAATGGTGATGTGATGGAGTCCTTAAATTCTTCACTGAATTGGAAAATCAGGTCCTGTGGAGCTGCTCTGTCATTTATGAGACAGCGGGTGGACACGGGTGAGAACATCTGCAAGCATTTTAAAGCGACGACCCTCTTTAACACGCAGGTAAACAACACAGACCTCTTTCCCCTCTGGTCCAGGCGGTCCCTGTAAGCCTTTTGGGCCCTCAAGTCCTCTCTCTCCCTGGAGCCCTGGAGGACCAGGTTTCCCACAGGACCCTACGTCCCCCTGTCAAACATGGCAACAAAAGAAGGCAGGAAATCATGTTCCCTCACACCTCAGCCGCCAGACTGTTCCACAACATTAAAGAAAATCAACTTGGCCGCACGCTGCACAAAACAAACAATGTGATTCCTCAAGCTGCTTGTGCTATGAACAAACAATGGTGTAAAGACTCAGGAATGATGCTGCTGTGGTCACTGACCTGGTCTCCTTTCCGTCCAGGTGGGCCTTCAGTTCCTGATTGGCCATGGAGACCCTGATGATTCAAAAGTCAGAACATCCATCAGCTGACCGGAAAATGTTCACTGCTGGTCCACATGTAGATGAAAAACCATTATGTTCAAAACCTGCTGATTCTCTCTGTGACTGCGTAAAGGCGATAGAGACTTTCCTCCTTATCTTATCTACTCTCATCTCTGTCTCAGTCACACATTTTTATTCCTCAAAACACATCAGGAGTATCAGACTGAGCTTCTCCGCAATAGCCGACCATAAAGTTCAGAATGGATGCTCCTGTAGATGAGATCACACGTTAAATCACAGGTTTATGACCACACTTTATTTTGAACATATATGAATTTTTAGTTGTAGATCTCTGGAGGGGTTCTATTTTTCTCTGCTGCTCTGTGCGACTTGTAACATCATTTTTATTCCTTTACTAGTCTCTTAATGTATTATCTTTAGAACAAAGGGAGCGCTAGAAAACATAAGGCAGGTGAAGAAGTAAACCATTTGGAGATTGGATATATAGAAATACTCCTTTCTTTGCTTTATGAAACTAAACCAACCTGTGGTCCATCCTGTCCTGTGGGGCCAGCATCACCAGGTGGGCCAGGCAAACCCTGGAGGTCACAGCATCAGTTCAGAACTCCACATAAAGGAAGGTCACTTGGACGAAACTGACAACTCTGCATGCACATGCAAACCGAAGAGGCCAGGCGCTGAGCCGCAAGTGAGCACATAATGAAATAAACTAATAAACGGCTCGGACACTGCAGGGCCCGCCAAGTTGTGTATATCTGAGATGCCGCTGTGCACTGATGAAGAGCAGTTGTACTTGAAACACTTTGGTGCAGCCATTTATTTGTTTATTACACAGACAAAACGCTCAGAATAAAAGACTTGTATCACATGGTTCTTATGCGAACTGTGCTTTACCTTGTGTCCTTTCTCTCCTGCTGCTCCTAATAATCCATCAGCACCCTGTGGGCCCTGAGAACATCCAGCAAACATGTGGTCAAATAACTTGTTTATGCGCTTGGCTTTTATGATGTGATGACGGATCAACCAGGTGGTTCACACACTTGTATTTAGATGAAAGTATCGCTGGATTTTCATCCAGACTACAAGAAGTGTGGAGTATATAAGTAAAAGCAGCAGTTGATGGTAGGTACCCACTCACTGGGATTCCTACTGGCCCCTGCAGTCCCTGAGGTCCTGGGGGTCCTTGGCTTCCCCTCGGTCCAGGTTTTCCAGTTGTCCCATCAGCACCTGGGAGACCTGGAGGACCCTAGAAGTCACACAAGACAGGCATTCAGACTGAAGTTGTGAGAGCAGGGATCGATCTCAAAAATCATGTCATGGCAGTAATCTAATCATATTTTAATGTTGCTCAGTGATTTCATCTGTAATCTGTACATTTCTGCACATTTTGTGTCTGCTGTTGCTTCAGGCTGTCTTTGCTATGTGCAGTTTTTCAATAATATTCAGTCAACTGAAGCTAATTTCAGTTCATCTGGTCTATTTTCATTTTAGGAGACGGCTGACAGAGGCATGTCAGCACATAAACAAATAGACAGACACAAACCGGTAAGTTTGACTTTGATTATCCGTACACATCGATATGTGCGGTCAGGGAATGAGAGCTGATATTTTCCTAATTTCAGAGCTCAGTTAATGGACTGTGAGGAAAACAGTATGAGCAGGTGTTGCACGGACATCAGTGAGAACCAATCAATTACATCGCCTGTTTTCATCCAATTTAGGAGCAGTGGACTTTTAATGACTGAATGAATTCTCCTCAGTTAAACAGATGCATTTGTTCAGATTAAATCATGTTTACCGCTTTGCAATGCTACTGAAATGAGGCTTTCACTGTGTGTACAGCAATGCTGATCAAAAGGATATTCAAGCATATGAAAAGCCCGACTGGCTTCAGGAATATGCAGAACTTTGGATTCAACAGCTTTTTTTTTTATTATTATTATTCAGAACACAACACCAGCTTCTCACTTCTTTGATAAGCAGCGTCCTTGTGATGTTGGACACCAAACCTGAACTTTACTGCCCGAGAAACCCCCTCTCTCATCAGCTCTCTTCACAATGACTCATATTAATGAAGTAGAGCAAAAGGACAAGAACAAAACTGTGTGCTTCCAATGTGCTTCCATCACACAACGATGTGCTATTCTGACATTCACTCCTATGAACTTGACATCATTGTGAACTGTAACTTACTGGTGGGCCCCATATCCCTTTGGGTCCTTCGTCTCCAGGTCGACCCTGTGAGAAACAACAAAGCTGCACTTTAGTCGACGGCTGATTCGGAACTGAAAGATGAAAAACTTGGTCTGACGATTCTGAAAGAACTGATGTTCAGTTTTTAAATGTCTGTTTTTAGTAGATACTCCATTTCTGTCATGCCAAAAAACAAGAATAATTAAATTCCCACCAAGCTCTTTTGAGCAGCTTCCATTCCAAATACTTGCACTTCCTCCCTTGGTGTTAGTGGAATGCAAGCACACTGTTAAAGCTCTATAAAGTGCTTTACATCAACCAATAAGAAGCTACAGTGGGTGCAAAGTTAATGCAAAAGCTCGCTGAAAAAGCTCAAAGCTGAGATACTATCATCCAAAAGAGGAAACTTGTAAATACATTTACTGTAACAACTGAATTTCTTTATGGACAACAAGCACTACTGTCCAATACTGACTCACTATTAATTTAAATTTAAAAATCACTGGCATTGCGGTTCGAGTCCATCAACAACATGTGGAGTTTGATTTAGGGCCCAAACTCTCCAATAGTATTAAAGGTTCCTCTCACCTGAGGTCCCCGGGGTCCCTTCTCTCCAGGGGGACCCCGCAGACCCTGAAAAAGAAAAACAGACAAGTCAGAACATGCTGATTACACCCACGGCTCACACTGCTGTCTGAGCACCGTGGGAGCAAATAAGGAAGAGGAGGTCCAAGAGGAGGACGCAAAGATGTGTGTGATGTTCCTTACGAGAAGAGCTCCTGTTTCACTGTGACCAGGCCTGTTCTCTGCTGTGGTGTTGTGAATCTCTATCAAATGTCTATCTAATGCTGTTCAGACACAGTTTTATACTCTGCTCTTTACTTTATTTTAACCTGTATGCTGCATAACATATACAGCACACACTGTGATCAGTTATGTCCAGTCACTGCAGCGTAATAGTAAAAAGGGGAGGGGGGAGTGGGCATCCTCGTCTTTTCCCCACGTGTAGTGTGAGACTTTTAGAGGTTATCCCTTTGGTGAAGCATTACGTTTTCAAATCTAGTCAGTGCATCATGCTCTATAGCAAATTTTAAGTGCTGAGCATTAACGTCCAACTAAGCATGTAAAAAGCCTTTTCTTTTATTGTTGCTTGCTTGGTGAGAGATGTACGGTGTGATGGGATTAAACAGTCTGAGTTTTCATCTACTACTCCTCCCACACTTTACCTGGACCCCCGACAAACGGAACGTTTTTTTAACGGACTGTAAATCCTGAAGAGGACTGTACTGTAACACCTTCAAAAAGGTTTAAAAATGTCACTCTTTGACAAACAATGCTTCCCACTGGCTATGCATACTATCCAGAGCCCTCATTACATTTTCGTTTATTCCCTCTGAGGATAAATTGTGAACATGATATGTCTAAAAAACATTTTCAGCTAAAACCTCACTCAGTTCGTCCAGTTGTCCCTTTTGTTGACAGGATTATTTTCTTCCATGATGACTGTGGCTTTCAATGCCGTCAGTGATGTGGACACAATAGCACTCAGTTGACCACCACTATTTAGTATCCAAGCCAGCAGCTGATGAATCCACCTCCTCAGCACTGTGTAACTTTACTCCATGACAGATTGATGGATTTCACCACAGCAGTGGGTAACCATGTGAGTGAGCAAGGAGTGTGTCCAATGACACTGCGGGGAGGACTGTGGACAAGGAGTGAACTTCAGAGAAAAGTCCCGCTTCCATTACTGAAAGTAACTCTTTCCATGCAAGAGGGACTTTCTTATTCCCCAATCTAACCAACCAAAAGAGGAGGATTGATTTGAAAGTGTGCAGAAACTCTGACAAGTTTCAAGAGGAAGGTCTGACCTTTCAGCTTCATACTGAAAAGTTTGGTTTTGGATATGCTGCTAGGTTATCATCTGTCACATAAATCAAACATATATGACATCTTTTTTAATTATTGTACCAATTTGAACCTGTACCGAAACTGTACTGTTGAAACAATGCTCATGTGTAAGCAAGACATCTTAAAAAAATAGCAGTTTTCAACCACAGCTAGCCTGATATTAACCTGTATGAAATCAGTGAGAGCGTGCTTACTGGCAAACTGAGGATTGTGGAACAAAGCTGTAACATGTGAGGACCACTGAGGACGTCACCTGGCACTCTGGATTGCAGGGGACAGGTGGGAAGGGCATTGATTGGAGCAATTTATTTGTCCTCTATCAGCTGAACCTGTGATCTCGCTCTGCCTTTAGATTTGCCACCAGTGGCCCCAACAAAATCAATCACTGTGACCTGCTCGCCTCCATAAACAGACGGTCCCTGCACACCAGCTGCACGCTTCACTGGTTTACTCGATTTTTCCAGCCGTCCTCGGTGTGACCCACACATATAGCTGCTGTCTTAATCAAATCCTCTGAACAATACTCAGTCCTACTCTCATATACCCCTTAACAGTTCCCAGAGGCTGAAAGACAGGAAATAAACAAAAATGGACTGCAGACACTTACTGCAGGTCCTGGCTTCCCAACAGGCCCAGGTAGACCTCGTAAACCCGGCTCACCCTGGTGCAGAAGACAAAGAACGGTTTATTATTGTTCACAGTTAATGTTGAGGTGTTTTTCCTTCCAAAGAAATTATAAAAGAACATCTAAAAAAGTGCTCGCTCACCTATGTTTTCAATTTCCTCCTGATTAACAATCTCGCCTACTACAAATGGCTTTTCACTCTCTGAACTCTGCTGTTTGCCAACCTCGACTGATCTCACATAGAACAACATGTTTGAGGCTCCCCTCCCGTTCCTGTCCTCAATCAACAAAGCTCACCTTTACATGGCTTTAACATCGAGACAGGTGGGACAAAGATGACCTTACCCTTTCTCCTGTGAACCCTGGAGGCCCACGCATGCCCACGTTCCCCTGGATACCCTGATGGTAGAGTGAACAACAGATGGGAAAAGTTAATGTCACAGAGGCTCATCCAGCACCTCACAACATGTGCCAGAACAGTGTAGGGATCCATATCTGTGACACATCTTACAGACCATGAATAGGGCTCATTATTTTCATTTTCTAGAACATTAATCAGTTGTTCGGAGTATCAGAAGATGGGTAGATTGAGAAGTTTGACTTTTTGGGAAATACTTTCCTGAATTTATTTAAAACCATCTTTGTAATATTAACAGCCTGGATTCTTCATGCATTCTTCAGCATGAATTAACAGGACAGAAATGACTCTAAATTCAGTGATCAATGTCCATTTCCAGCAGGAAAAACAGCCAATTGTGTGTGTGTGTGTTTTTGTGTGAGGACATAAATACCCACTTATGTCATATTACAAGCTATCTACACCAAAACCAATCATTACACAGCAATTTGTTGACTCCGAACTAAACATTTAACATGTGAGGTATCTGTAAACAGTCCCGCTGTGTCATTTTCTTAGTAAAAGCTTCTGAATGACTTACGCATACAGGTAACAATCTGTGCAGTCTTAAAAGTGTCTGTATATGTTGTAAAAAAAATAGTGCAGGTGCATTCCTTGTATCTGCCCCGCTGAGGAATCACTTACATACATGCCTACTGGGCCCTGAGGTCCCTCCACACCTGGCTTCCCTGTGAAACCCTGCAAAAACACATGTGACACATATCTATGTAACACATAGTGACAAAAAAAAAACAAAAAAACACACACGCAGCAGATATCTGCGTGTGTGGATGTAATGGAGGTCATGACAGCTCTGTGCCTGTGGACTGACCCGCTCTCCTGGGGGTCCTGGTAATCCTGGAGGTCCTGGTTTCCCTGGTGGCCCCTGTCAGATAAAAACGCTCCATCATCAAAGGTCCAAAGTATCAGTCGATACAATCAGTTTTTCTGTTCAGCCAATCAGTTTGCAGGACTGCATGGACATTACATCAGCTCAAACACCACTGACAGTGAAAACAGGGATGCTGCTGGTCAAGCTGTACATTTAAAGAAATGTTGCTGTCTGACTGGAAGTTTGATTGATAACACCACGATGTTTCAGCTCAGCTTTCCGTTGGCTTCAACATTAGTTCCATGGGAAATAGATTTTCAGAGGACCCAGTGGTTCTTCTTCAAGCTACAAGCTTCAGATGATCTGTTCATCTGCCTGGCTGCCTCGCCTCTTCAGTTTCTGTCTTCCCAATGACGCAACCACAGAATGATAACAAATCTTACCAGAGAACCTGGTGGGCCTTCTGCTCCTCTGTCTCCAGCAATTCCTTGAAAACCCTGAGAAAGTAGCAGAGTAAGAAAAGAAGCAAGTAAACACCACAACAAGTGAAACGGGACAGAGCGCGATTGCTAGTTGTTGATAACCAACAATACAAAAGTGCAAGTTTTGGGACAAATTATCATTTATTTTGATCAATTTGCAGCCGTGCACTGAGCTGTTAAATTAATGCTATAAATTAGCTGAATCAGTATAGTTGCTTAATCTGCCCTTTAATTGTTTCTTGGCCATTTCATCTGATGGGAATCATGAGGCTACAGCCTTACTGTCAGTGTGGATAATGTATTGCTGATTAAGAGTTCAAGAGTTTAATTTCAGACTTTCACAGGCTCCATTTCTCATTGTTAACTTGAGCAACTTTGTTTCATTGAAGAGAAATTTTAATGCTACAATATACATTGATGTTTCATTCCAGCTTTGGGACTTTGGGTTTGTGATGTTCCCTTTCCTGTTTCAACACGACAATGATTTTCCAAGCTTGGTGAACTGGCCTGTACTACCTCATCCAACACTGTCCAACATCAGTGTTGGGCCTCACTAATGCACTGATGGGAGCAAATCCCTGCAACCAGGTTCCAAAATGTGGTGAAAAGCCTGAAACCAGCAGAGTGGAGGCTGTCATAGCAGCAGATTAATGGCCATGGTTTGAAATGACCATGGGAACAATGATAATACTGCACATACTTTTGGCCAAACACTGACTAGCTACATGCATGCATACATAATAAGTCTGTGTGTGATACAAACACTCATGAACTTACATGAACTCTGATCCTGCCGCTTGCAGTGAGCTCACCTGATATCTTAAACTGCCTAGTAGCAGGTTCTGTCCTGTTAAAACCTTTTTTCTCCCATTGGTAGTGTTTGTTGTGTTTGCCTGCTCATGAATCAATAAAATCCCTGTTACTTAATCCTGGGCTGTCTTGTAAAACTGTAATCATGTGTTTTTATTCTGCCGATCCCTGCAGCTTGTGGCAACGAGCCAAAGAAAGTTGAGCTGGAGGGATGATGTCATGAGCTGAACACTGAGGTCACTGTAAGGCTAACAGTCTCACCGTCAGCCCTTTACTGCCCACGCTGCCAGCTGCACCTGAGGGCCCCTGAAACACAGGACAGAGAAAATACCAACAATGCAATTTTTCTGCACAGCAGAGGTCACCCAGAGTGCAACAAGTCAACTTCCTCACTTAAATGAATTCAATAATGAACTCAGAACATGATTCTCCATCTTATCCAGACATTTCATCTTTAAAGTTGCAACGCAACACTTTGGGAAATGTGCTAACTTGCTTTCTTGCCAAGAGTCAGATGGGAAGATTCTCATTAAATATGAAGCTACTGTACGGCCACTTTAACAAATACCATCAACAATAGCCGCACTTTTAAAAATGGTTGCAATCTGAATAAATTAAGGCAACCATATGGTTGAGGTTAGCGAAAGAAAGTGGTGATGTTAAATAGCAAACAATTTCGCCATCGCCACACTGGTAGCCGTGCTATGCTGGTGCTCTGCCATCCTCTTCTCACAGCCACTTTACAGCTTTCATGCCGTCACGTCCAAAGAGCCTCGCAGCAGTGAGGTGGCAGAATGAAATGACAGATTACTGTGACATAAAGTACTGGAAGTAAGTGGGAAACCGGCTCTGTTCAAAGGTTAAAAAAGGGGATTTACGTGCTGGACAGTTTGTTTGATCGGGCAACCTCAGCTTAAAGACAGAGGATGTATGGATTTAGCAACTCAGATACAACATATTAATTAGTTAGCTTTAGAGGAGCACTCTGATACCTCCAGACAATGTCTGACAAGCTGTTTCCCTGTTTCCAGTCTCTATGCTAAGCTAACTGACTCCTGGCTGTAACAGATAAGAGAGCGGTATCAATCTCCAAGCTAAACCTTTGGTGAGAAAGCAAGTAAGCATTTTTCCTAAAATGTCAAATCAATGTCATAAAAACTGTTTTTCATTTGTTTCTCCACATTTTCTCAAAATCAAGACAATGGAATCACCCCAATTTGCAAATAACAATTGTATTCATTAACTATGAATGTGTTGTTCCCAGAGAAGTTCCCAGAAGCCAAGTGCAAACAGCCCAACATGATATAAAACAATGAAAAGCAGCATGTTCTCACATGTAAGAAGCTTGAATGACAAAGAGGGGCCCAGCATGAGCTCTGCACCACTCACAGCTCAACACAGTGTTACTGTACTGCACAAAGACTGCCTCCTACTGCAAGTACCACATACTGCAAGAGTCACCTCCACCCAACCTGGGAGCCAGTTTTGATGGTTTGAGCGCATTTCTATCTTAGCAGTCTTTCAGTATGTCACTCCCATAAGCTCGCATCTAACGGCCATAAAATGTTTTTCTTTAAACGAGTGTGTGATGATGTGCCCCATCCCCAGTGTTACACTCCAAAACACACAGAATGCAAGATGAGTTACGAGATGTGTGTGAAATCCGCATTATTACATTAAAAAAAAGAATTCACAGAGTAGTAAGTGTGGGACGTAGCTGACACACAGACACAAACACGGCATTTACAGGTGATGGGATTGAAATATGATAGAGAATGGGAACCTGTGTACCAGGCTTTCCTTCAGCTCCCTCTGGTCCAGGTGGCCCCGGCAAACCCTGAAAGGGACCAACCAAAGACACACACACAAAGACACACATGCAAACTGTTCATCCCGTGGAACTCTTTGCACTGTGTAAAATATCTAAACATTAGTCTTGTGCAATGTGAGTATACATAAGGTTTCATATACAGTATGTTTAAAGGTTGATCTAGAACAGAGATGTATACTGTAGCTGGTGATATAAACATATATTCATACAAGCTTTTCAGTTTTAAGGCCATCCAATGCTCTGATTATGACAAATCTGCTTAATCAAGATAAAAGTATGGAAATAAAATCCAACATTATGTATGAAGGTGTTAAAATTAAGACCTCATCATTTCAAATTGAAAGGAAATTTAGCTGCTCTTATTCCAAATCTTTAAAGACCTGCATTTTGACGCAGAGAAATTTGGCTTGACTACATTTTAAAATCATGTCCGACAGGCTCAAAGTTTACCGATGGGCCCGGCTGGCCAGTGTGACCCCTCTGTCCAGTCTGACCCTGGAGAAAAGTCAAGAGAGAAGAGGAGATCAGTAGCGAATACAAAGCAACTTACACACCAGGCATCTAAGGCCAAGCTATCTATCAGGAAAAGAATATGAATGACAGCCATAATTTGGCAATACTATTAACTTTTATCTTCGTCTATTATCATATGAATACCTTGTTCCCTCTGGGTCCTGGTTTGCCACTTCGTCCATCTGGTCCCCTGCTCCCCTTCAAGAAGGTTCACATATTAGTGCCTGTGTGGCTAAAATGTGAACAACATGTACAACACTGTCTCCACATGTGCTTGTGCTGTAATAAACATATTTTGTTTCTGAATTGACAAAAACAATGAACATGGGGCTAATTTTAATTTTACTTATTAGCAGAGATTTGTTTCATCGTCATTAAATCACAATCACCTCTACAAATACACACATTCACAGACACTACACTCCCTGACCAGTAGGTGGTGCAGAGAGACTGCAGGAGAGACAGAAGCAGCAGAGAGCCACAGGTAGAGAACAGTCTGGTATGCTAAGCTATGGAAAGCGAAGTTGGTCAGCAGTTTGTTTCCTGTGCTTCACTCACCAACATAACAACATTTATAACAGAAAACACAATTTTATATCTCTATTCATTTAATTTAGATGAAAGCATGGCAGCGATGTAGAATACCTCAAAAAGGATGCCAACAGAGCAGAACCACAGACACTTGTCATCCCTGGAGGCATTAAGTATAAACTGTTCCTTTTTTTAATGATTAAAATCAAAAGTAAAAGAGTTTTGACCTAAATTAAATTTCATCTTCAGCTGCTATTCTTTAACAGCTGATTAAAGCTTTGGTTGAAGGTTGAAATTAAGATGAGTGACTCCAATGAAAACTTGAATTTCACACACAGGCAGGAGGCCATGTTTCACAGTTAAATGTAAAGTTTGGATCAACATATGAAGTCATCTGGGTTCAGACGCACAAATCATCACTGACCTTTAACCCACGGCTGCCCTGTTTTCCCTGAGGGCCGCTTTCTCCATTTGTGCCCTGAATGATAAAAATATAAAATCAGTCAAGCTTATCTCCTCTGTCACCTTCACCAGGCAGCTTCTTTCTCCTGGTTGAAAGACCATGTAACACAATGTTAGGTTTGTTTATTGCCTGTGTAAATCTACTTTTTCTCGAAGTTTGACATGCAGGATAGCTTTCATATTAGTTTATAATACTAACATGAAAAAGTACTGTTTTCCCAACAATACTATCAGAATTGTACCAGAAAAATGAAAGTTTGACCTTCTTGGTGCTGAAAATATACAATGAGCATCAAACTTCATTCTCAGTCAGCAAACATCACAGTGCTGAACACTGTACCTCTGTGCCTGTGGGGCCATGCTGGCCCTTGGTGCCTGGGAAACCTGGGAAGCCGATGGGGCCCCTCTCTCCCTGAGGACCACTAATACCTGCTGCCCCTGGAATACCCTGAGATAAAAAATAGAAAAGAAATTTTCTCACTATGAAAATGTACGGTCATATTATAGACATGAGATGTTAAGGGATAATTTTGCCTTTTGGGAATTCTGCTTATTTGCTTTCTTGGAGTCACCGTGAGGTTGCCAGGCAAAAAGGAGAGACTCGAGGGAGTAACTGTGCCCGGTCAAGAAATAGTCCCGCACATAACCCCCGTAAAACCACACACCAGCAACAGCTTGAATGACTAGATCTGTTCTCAAGAGGCACAGAATTTTCTTAGGTAGGAACGAAAATGCACGAGCCGTCCGGCCCAGATGAATGAGTCACGTACATCCAGTCTGCCTAAACTTCATTTTTAAACTTAAATTTAAAGTTAGCCTCCGCAGTTAGCCAAGAGAGTCTTTTGTGCATATCACACACATTAAAACATATTTAGTTTTGACAATGTTCAGGACTGATTTGTCCACTTTCGCCCATTTAATAATGGAATGCAACTCGACATGCAGACAGCCATATATGGCAGCTTTAGGGGTGTAGATAGTACTAATGATGAAATCTCTCAAATATGCACCTCCTTATGAACAGGTGACACTCATTTACTGCAATACCAAAATATTCTAACACGTGTCATTTAACGATAGTTTTTGCATGATTAAACAAACAAGAAAAAACATGTTCATTAGTGAGTTTTAGAGGCGCTGGTGGGCAGACTTTGTTAACTTTGGAAAGAACCGGGGTAGCTGTTTCTTTGTGCTAAAATAAGCTAAACGGCTGCAGGCTGTAGCTTCAAACAGCATTTCCCATACAAACATACTAACAAGCATATTCCCTTATGCAGCTCTATGTCAGTGTTATCAAACAGAGAGTAGCTGGTTCCTACTTTGTCGCCTTTGGGTCCTGGATCCCCTTTGTCCCCATCTGGTCCTCTGTTACCCTGTAAAGAAGCAAATGGTCAAAGGGAGGTTCAGCCAACAATGTTTTGCAGTAAACATGTTTGTAAATCAACCATGAGCACGTACCGTTACCCCAGGAACACCCATAGGACCCCGTTCCCCTGGCGCACCCTGTAAATAATCCCAAAAAGGATGATGATGGATTAAATATTTTGGTCCGACGAGCAAATCTGCAAGCAAATTATTCAGTGTAGACATGATCCCATTCCATATTGAAATCATTTCAAAGATTAATTGTCTTGAAAGCATGTTATTTTGAAGGACTTCTAAGGGAATAAAGAAAAAATCTGTGGAATGAAGCGTGCAAAGACTAAATAAGAAACACAGTGGCTTCAGTGTCTCACAGCATCACGTCATGCTCCACGGAGACATGAGAACCAGTAGAGGGCACTGTGAGGCTGCAGTGTGCCGTCAGGGTGCTATCAGAGATCAATGAGCAGATACATTTACAGTCTGTCGGTGTGAATTAAAAGGTGCGTTCAGCTGTGGTGACAAAAGCTGGAGCGTCGATCACAAACCCTGCAGACGACGGCCTGTAACGCGCTCACATACATCGAGTCTGTTCATACAAAGTGTGAACCTTCATGTGTTTGACTGGAATATAATGATGTAATACCCTGGAGAATACGTTCAACTGTAACTCACCATGGGCCCCTCAAAGCCAGGATCCCCCCGGGCACCGACTGGCCCCACCGGCCCCTGATATGAAAACAAAAAGGAAAGAAACAACGCAGGGGAGAAAACAATGATAAGATCCTGCATTTTCTTTTCTCTTCACTTATCCTTGCGCTTATTCGCCTTATCTGTACAACAGATACAAGTCGGCCTTTTCTGTCATCGTCCTCCTTCCCAGGCACAATAAAATTTGAAACCAAAGCCCTATTTCCCTCTTCAAATTTTATCAACCATTTATAAAAGTGGAGAAATTAGCAATAAAATGAGCCACAGTGAATATCATAAAACTGAAACAACATATTGATGATGAAAGTTAATTATTAATTATAAAATACTCTTAATGGTTAATGAAATTAATGTATCCGTCACAGTGTCACTCTTAGGGTTATGACTGTGTGACTTATACTATTTGTAGTTCTGTTCAAGATTAATCATTAAATCTCCTGTGCACTTTTTGAGGTTTAGAATACAAAAGAAGAAGAAAAAAAAGGATCACAATGAACTTTAAACTTACAGGTTCTCCTTTAGGTCCAGGAGCACCCGTTAGTCCTGGATGACCCTGTTAAGATGCACAGATTGACTTTAAACCTGGCTGCAGAGTGAACGGAGCAGCAGCCAAAAATCCCCATTAACAGTCCTGCCTTGAACTTTACTCACTTGGGGTCCCCTGAGTCCTGGAGGTCCAATCTGTCCCTCTAAACCTGGAGGCCCCTAGTCGACAGAAAAGGAAGGTGACACATTTTAAACCAAACAAAGTGTCTGAACCCTTCCAGCAAGCTGAACCTGCAGCATATAAAACCTAACAAAATGTATACCTGTGGGCCTTTGGGTCCGACACTGCCAGGAGAGCCCATGTCCCCCTGAAAGAAACAAGAAATGATTGATGCACCTGAGCAACCTGCTAAAACTTGGAAACTCTGTTTGATGTCTATGAAAGTCTCCAGGCATGATGTATAAAATCAAAATGCTGCATTTGCTTCAACAATTTGGATAATCCATCAATCGTTTCATTAATCAAACAGAAATGCCAAATATTCTCCGGTTCCAGCCTCTGAAATGAGAGAATTAGTTGCTTTTCTTTGTTATTTATCACCATAAACTGAATATCTTTGAGGTTTTGGACTGTCTGTTGGACAAAATCTTACCCTTGACCCATTAACTCCTTGAGCACCGACTCGTCCTGTAAAACCCGGTGCGCCCTGTGACACACAAACAAATATCACATATATATTGATTGAAGTGGCACTAACGGACAAATATTTTGTCATCTGATCTGCCTGCTTACCGTCGGCCCCGGCAGACCTGGAGGGCCATCGAGTCCACCTTCCCCCTGACAACAGCAAGTTCATAAAATGAATGAATATACTGTCCGACACGCTGTCCATCAATTCAGTCTCACACTATGTGATCTTTTTAAAGGAATAATTCACCCACGATAGAAAATAATCAGGTGTTAATCCCTCAGACCTAATTTAGTCTATTAAACCATAGTGAAGTTTGTCTCAAAGCCAGATACAGAGAACACACCACACATAACTGTGGTGTCAAATACTTCCTTTGTTTTCTCCCATATTTTCCTCTACATGGGCTTCAGAAGAAGCTGTTTAATGGAAACAAATGCAAACATGGTATGCATTTTCCAGAGCTCAACCACAAAAAGAAGCCAACTGCAATAGTTTGGAACGCGGCCAACATATAAATACAGGAGCTAAATTACTGTGTTTGGTTTTGGTACAAGTGTCACTTGTTTCAGTTGCTTAAGGATGATTATTTCAACACATTGATTTATAACAGGAGAAAGAGGGTTATGATGTGCAACAAAGGTCGCCATCTGGAGCCTGGTGACGGCGGTGACCACGCCGCACGCACTGCAGCCATTTGGCTGTGGCGCTCCTCGTGACAGAATTCGAATTTTTTGTTGAATTGAGTAAAATGTCAAAATCACCACATGACAATATAATGAAGCAGTAAAGCAGCAGTGAAGACAGACATGATAACCAAACAGAAGTCAGAACAACTACTCTTCATTCTGAAAAGCTTAAGAGCAACTTTTCAAGTAACTACAGTCAGACAGCACATCACTCACATCGGGCCCATGGGGCCCCTCTGGCCCATAGCCACCTCGATTGCCCTGAGGTCCCTGCAGAGAAGATTCAGGTATTCAGTGTTAACTTCATGGCAATAAATCATTAAAATACATAGAAAACACTGTTTGCAGAGGGAGGATTAATCCAACAGATTACTTGCTTCTGGTCAGACAGCCTCTGCTAATACTGTGAGGCAGAGAGTCTGATTTCATTCCAAGTAGAATCAAAGTAAACCCAAGAATAGAGCAAAGAGAAAATGGGAGTCATTGCCTCGCTGCTTGGAACTCCAAGTTCAAAGGGGGACTGGATTATGGATTAAAAGGGATTCAGAAGTGCATGTCTTTCTTTCACAACAGAGGATTGTTTGTTTTGTTCCTTTTGTTTTACACCAGTGTACGAAATGTATGACAAGAGGACAGCTATTCCTTATTGTTTTAAATTGCCACTGTAATGGAGCTGGCATCTTGTCCGGCAGTACACGTACATGTACATGAAATGTTGTATATAATGATGTATAAGCAGCTTAATGTCACTGATAAAGGAGAAATGCTCCTGGCTCTGACTTTCTATCCAAGGGCAATGAATATAATGTAAAATCCCTGCAGATTCCTGGTTTGTTGCATTTATAAAAAGAACTAAACACTCACTGGTGGTCCCACTGGACCAGGTCGGCCCGGTACGCCGGTTGAGCCCTAAACAAAGAAAAAGCGCATTTCACGATCATTGTGAGAGACACAGGCACTCCATGCCTTTGTAACTCATGAAAACATGCCACTCACAGTTCTTTCATTCATATTGTGCAGTGTTGTTTGGACACAAATTCTATTTCAAAGGTTAACGATGGCTGATAATCAAATTGCACCAATTAGTACCTTCTCACCAGGTTCACCCATTTCTCCTCCTGGACCCTTGTAGCCAATGAGACCCTGGAGAGGTCAAGAAAAACAAAAACACATTATCCGCATAAGTCTTTTCCTTCTTGTTTTATCCTCCATGCCGGAGTCAAAGATGAACCTAAAGCAGCTATAAACAACATTTTTATCATGAGCAATGTAAATGTAGCAGCTAGCTGGTGAACATATAGCAGCATTTAAGGAGCCACATTTTTTCCTCAGGAGGTGAAAGAAGGGGGACAATAGTTGACATTTACAGGCTTCTTTTGTTAAATGAAAAGTCGCCCCAAAACTAAAAAACTGCCCCAGCGTTTGTATCAAAAAAACTTGAAATGACATACAGGCAGCAGAAACTGCTTCGGATAAACACGACAATCTCAGTGCTGACTTGTTAAAATACATCAGAAAGGTGCCGCTCAGACTGCATATGCTGCAGTATACGCACATCGTCTTGGCTCCAATTTCACAAACAGTAAATCTAAAATGTAAATGGGACTGATTGGTTTCGCTTACTAAAGCAGCTGTGCCGTTTCATTCCTCACCTCATCACCCTTTTCCCCTTTGGACCCTCGTTCCCCCCTGTATCCCCAGGGACCCTGAAGTCAAACAGAAACACGATGGACAAATTTTAACAAGCAAAGAAACACAAAAATTACCTTCTATAGCACACTCGTGCTGTACTATTTGTGTGCCCCTTAACTGTTTACTATACAGAACGTGCCCACCTGCGGTCCAGGTGCACCAGGTGACCCAGGCTGACCATCTTCTCCATTTTCTCCGTCTCTCCCTGGGGCCCCAGCTCGTCCTAGAGGGCCTCTCTGACCCCGCTCGCCCTATTAAACAACACAAATCATCACTGCTGTTGATACCGTCTGCTTCTTTAACAGTCTGTTAGTAAGCAGTAATGATGTCTTAACACGATACTGGAAGACAACATGAACCTTGAACTGACTACGGAAAACAAACAAAATCTGAAATCAAACAACTGAGTGAAATTTCAATCCTCTGCCAGCTGCAGTGAGCTTCACACAGGGAAAACTCCATTATGAATGAGAAGTTTGCACTGAGAAGCCACTGACCCTCTCCACCACTCAGCAGAGCCATCCATCACACAGACAAGGCATCACATGAATAACAACACACTGTCCAAAAGATTGTGGCCTGCAATAACTCTGCCTGAAGACAGGTGGAAAACATGTTCACTGTATATTCACAGTGAATGGCTAAACCACCTGTGCTGGCTGTGGACAGTGTCATATTTGAGGTTGCAGACGATGATGGATGCAGTGTTACATGAAGGGACTGGCATGATGAGTTTTTTCACCATTACCTAGCTTGGATTTTTTCACTTTTACACACAACCAATGATTACCATCATTAGCAATTATTTGGTTAATCATTTAGTCTACAAAATATCATAGAAGCGCTCAAGGTAATGTCTTCTGAATGCCAGTTTTGTCCTACCAATTGTCAAAGATATTCAATTTGCAATCATATAAAACAGAGAAAAGTAGCAAATGCTAACATTTGAGAACAAAATGGTATGGCATTTATGCAAATAAGTTAATCAGAATGATCAAATTGTTGTTGATGATCTTGACTAATACTTTCATCACTGATCACACCTGGAAGCTGCCTGTACAAATACAATTGAATCTTTTCCTTTTGGCCACTGAGCAGCTTCATTGGGGCAGTTGGGGGTTCAGGGAATCCCTCCAGAGCACCTCGGTAGTAATAAGGGAGGAGTGAGTGCTCCTCTTTAGTAGTGACAAGATAAATAAGAGTGTGTGGTGCAAAACTACTTTTTTCCTGATTTTCTTTGCTGTTGATCACCTTGTGCACCCTGAGATTTATCTTGCAAGCTCAGGTTGGAAACCAGGGCTGACAGACATTGAGGTGACATCACCAACAAGGTCACCTCTGGCTAACAAGGGTGCTTTCTTTCATGCATCCTACACAGTGATTCAAACACAAATGTGCCCAGCGGATCTATATTCTCTGCCACATGGAATTGAAACAAAGCAGACGCCAAAGAACATTTCCAAATATCCCAAACCACACTACCCATTTCCCAGCTGAGACCTCATACAATGCATGACAACAGACTCAGAGTTTCCAGATGGTCCCAATGGACTTCCAGGATGCATGTTTATGTATTTTGAGATGGTTTTTGTGATGGATGTAACAGTTTCATTTACCTTTAGCTTTACAAGCTGCTCACCCAAACAAATTAAGTCAAGTACGTAACTCTGCACTAAATGACAAGAAGGGAGACAACGTGAAACTTCTGGAATAACACAAGACACTGGAAAAAAATGGATCAACAACAAGTCAGTATAATCAAATTTAGGAAAAATATGGAACTTCTTAATTAAGCAATAAAAATACTTTCACTGCTTATTCTCTCAATATGAGAATGATGACATCATAGGGAGTTTCATGTGCACAGGGTTTCCAAACACCCACTCCCTTTAACCACACTCAGTCTGCTCCACCAGCTACACTTCATTTAACTTCACACTCAGCCCCTAAAATCTGCTGGATCCACCGGTGGGTCATTTTTACAAACTCTTATTGTCTTATTGTATGAACAATCATTGTTCAAACCCACAGAACTTAATTTTACATTTTGATCATCATCCCAGAGTTTCTATTGACACCAAGTATGTCAGATTTCATTCAGAGAACATTTCAGAAACCTGTGAGACAAATGACAATGATAAAGTTACTGATGGATCAGGAAGTGATGGTTTGGGGACTTACCATCTCTCCTGGCATCCCTGGTTGTCCTCGCTCCCCAGGTTCACCAGGTGGCCCCTGAGTAGGAAGACCATGGAAATATAAACCAATCAATCAGAATTTAATCAACATAACAGATCAATCTAAACTAAACAGTGAATAGAGCACGTCTCTAACCTCTATGCCGGGTCTGCCCATTTCTCCAGGTGGTCCTGCAGGGCCTTCTTTACTCTGCAAGCTCACAAAGAAGAAACCATCTTTGGGTCAACAGGAACAAACAAAACAATGAAATCCCATAAAAGAAAGGACATCGATTGTCACAGTATACTTACAGGCCAACCAGACTGAAGCAACTGGTAGAAATTAGTTTGCTACAGGAAGAATGGAAACACATAGGATAAGTTAAGATTCAGAAATAAATGCAATACCAATACCAATCCTCATTCATGAACACATCATTTGAAATTAATTTCATAATTTTCTCCCAAACTCCAAAGTCTGTGTTCAAAATCTGTCTTTGGCTTATCATTGACCCTCATTCTGAATGACTGGAAGAATGTGAATGACCTCTGCAGGTTGTCCACATAAAGTTCAAAGCACATACAGTAACAAATCGCCATCACAAACTGCTAACAGACTCTTTATTTTCCTCATCTTTTTTCAATACTGAACTTGCAGTTCTCCATCATGCTGTCATACTGGACGGTGTACTCTACAACATACAGCTGTGGCCACTGCAGAGAATTAAACAGATGAGGACACAGCAGTTTGCACGCACCATAACTGCAGGGTCAAAGGTTTTACAGATAGTCTGGGGAGCTTATGGGTAAGTCAGTAAGATGGCTTAACCTTGAGAGAACATTTGATGTCCAGTGTGTCTTTTATGTAACTGACAATAAATGACTAAAGGGCTCACGGAGAGAAAAGAAGTCTGTCTGCAACTTGAAAGATGCTTAAATGAACACAAGGAGATGTGCTGGCTTACTAGGATTTAGATGAAAAGATACATATCAACTTCATCTCTCAGCATTTAGCAGTGACATCGGTCCACGATGTTTAGCCTAGCCTAGCACAAAAGGCTATTGAAACCTGCTTTAATAGTGGGAAAAATATCTTGTACTTACTCCAAAATTGTCTTTTTTTACAAGTTGTATCTTGTTAGCATGCTAGCATCCCCAGTAAATCCAAGAGTTGTAAAAGTGTAAAGTGTGCAAAGCTGTTAACCTTTGAGCACAAGAGAAGATGTCAGGTATGGTCTCAAGTGGTCACTTGTTCAGAAGTCCCATCGTACATAGAGACCCAATGGGTGTTGTAACTGCTTGCTGAATATGTTTAAATATAAAAGAAACAACATGCAAATATGGCTGCTTTGAAGTTGTTGGAAAGCACTTCAGAGAACTGCTATGTATCCAATCTTTGTACAAAGCTAGGCCAACGTGACCCTGTGTCGTCTCTGCACAGACCTCTCTCACATTTTGATTTGTCAAACACAAAGGGAATGTTTGATTTCCATAAATCCATTACATGTATATATTCTTATCACAAAAAATGCAATGCCTTTTCATCATTCACTGAATGGTTAACTATTTCTATGAGATGTAACACAACTGTCCCTTTGCAAGGGTTCACTTTAAATTCAGCCATTGGCACAGAACCTTTATCAGGGTGCTTTACCGTATAAATAAGAACAGAAGCAGGTCAGATCTGGCTCACTGAAAGGCTATATGTGGCCTGGGTGAATCAGACTGCATAGAAGATCTGTTTCTCCTGCCAGTTAAAAAAACATTTGTTCTATACTGTAACTATATCTACTGCTGGTCCAAACCTTAAAAAATAGTAGGTGCTTCACTTGATTTTCAAGCTCAAATTATGAAAGAGGAATGACTCAACATGGACAGAGAAATATGATAACAGAGAATCTGTTTAATAAGAAGGTGAACAACCTACTGTAAAACATTGCATTAAATAAAAGAATGAATACACTGCGGTCACCATCCTACCTGAAAGGCAGCCCATTCCTCTGCTGTGTTCCTCCACAGGTAGAGGGTTGGTAAACCTGGTGGTCCAGGAGGTCCTGGCTCCCCCTGTTTTCCTGGATTCCCTTCAGGGCCCAGTTTACCCTGTAAGAGATGAAAAGCAAGTGGTACATTTATGCAAGACAAATCAATTTATATGGAATACTTGTTCTTTAATATTACATCATAGAGGAGATTTGATGCAGCATTGGCAACTCAGGCATAAATAATCGACACATGGACTTAATGGAGAAAGGGAAACAAGTTTGTAGGTAGGTATCAAAATGTCTCAGGCAAAACTGAGCTTTAAAACAATATATAGCCCTGGATACTTTTTCAGAGGTACAGAGTCAAGTGGAGTAACTTAACACATCATCTTAAACTATTATGTCGTAAACAAGGTTTCCTTACCTTATCACCTTTGAACCCAGGCAGGCCAGGCTCACCAGGACAGCCCTGTAAAAACAGCAATAACTATTATTAGATTCAAAGACAGAAACACTATGAGGAAAATACTATTTTTTATCAAAGATACCTGGATCTGGGTAAGATGGCTGACCAAATAATGTGTCAATTCATCACAGAAATCTAAAACTAAAGATTTAGAACTACTACTACTCAGAAGCAAAGAACTGACCTGAGAGATCAGCAAAGCTTCAGAACCTTCTAAAACCACCCAATTTGTTGCCTATTTGACTTCCAGTTAAAAAGCAAAAGGCTCTTCAACTGCCTGTAAAAGCCTTTTACAGACAGAGGGTTTGCCATCAGCATCGGCTCAGTAGGCACAGTAGTCCCACAGGACACTTCAGCAGTCTGTTTTGTTAACCACTACAGAGCTTGGAGGTATAATTTCTGAAGATGACCCTCTCTTGATGACAGTAGTAAACATGATGAGGCAGAGGCATTATTTCTCTTTGTCCATCAAAGCTGAGGCTCACGCTGTGTCATTGGGGATTAATGGACATGTGCATGTCCCCTGACCATGTCCACTGCCACCTCATGGATATTCAGACAAATTATACATTTCATCCTCTCGATCACTTTCACCAGACACACATCTGACCTAGGACAAGTAGCAAATGCTGGGGAATTCTAATACTGAAGTTCCTACATTTCTCTGAGGCATGGAGAGATATCAGAGCAAAGTGGCTGCCATATAGTCAGGCGTCCGGAGTGTTTTGGGGGTTTGGTGGTTTACTCAAGGCACTCTGAAAGTGCCCAGGAGGTGAATTCTAGCTACCTGTCCACACTACATATTGAATGCTAGATGATATACTTGAGCCTGCAACTTTCCAGTGTCCAAGCAAAGTCAATACAGAGTGAGCTACTGTCACCTACAAATACTCGTAATTCTACAGGCTAACAAATACTACAAACAGCTAAGCAAGGAAGACCTGAACTGCAACACATGAGAGGGAAGAAGAACAGTATTTCAAGCCAACAGGACATCTTCCTTCATGTTCCCTACAGCCGTCTTCAATCACAGTAATAGTGCTGAGGGATCCTGTGGATTTTATGGCAGCGTGACTGCAAAGACTGGTCCAGACATGACCAGATGTGCAGTCTGGTTCTGGTTCTGTCTGCCCTGCAGTCCCTGTGATGACCAACCTCTTCCGCAAGGTAAATCTTCTGATTGGTTAGTATGAAATGACTTCTCTCCTTGGCACCAATCAGAAAACTTGGCAGCCAGAGGTTAAGATTGTCACAATGAGTAATGCTTTGACAAACTGTTGGGACTCCTTAACTGTGCAGTTCCCTTAGTGGTCAGATCAAGGCATCAAAGACATATGGATCAACATATGTTTGAGCAGTGTAACCCTCCTTGATCAGATTCAGATGGCAGCTGATGCAGAACAGCTCTTGTAAGCTGTAAAGCATAAACAGACGTCACACTCTCTTCATTCACAAGGCTTGTCCTAACTTTTTTATCTGATTCAAAGACAGATGGCTGTAATACATCAAATGTACTGTTAAATCAGTGGGAAACAAGCCTTAATTATCAATATAAAAAAACAATGATACAAAATACAAAAACAATAATGTCTCATTCAGCAGTTTACATCAGTCAGAGCATCCTAAAAAAGACTTTATTTACTGTCTTTTGGGATAAGAAAAATCCATTGATGACACTTGGATACATACAGTAGCGTCAAAACAAAGGTATTAAAGCAACAACAAGACCGTAAGTCTACTCACCTCCAGCCCTGGGGGACCCATTCGACCTGGTGGACCTCTCTGGAGCCGGTATTTCTTACCATCTGAGCCCAGGACCACATCTCTGTCTCTGGATACAATGGTCACAATGCCAGGCTGCTCCTTGTCTGGTAGTTTACCATTGTGCTTGACTCTATGATCCTCAACAACTGCGTTTGTAGATGGACCAGAAAGGATAACATGAGGTGTAGGTGAGACAGATCTGGACCTTTCATCTGTTTCCTCCTTTAATTTGTTGGATTCTGTGGATGTTCTGGGATCTGAAGGGATCTTTGGAAGCACAGGAAATCCCACTGAGGGCTTCTTGGTGGCACTTCCTGTATCCAGGTTAATGATGTCATTGGATGGTTTTCCAGGGAACAGTGATGAAGTCCTCCCATTGGAGTCAGTCTTTTTGTCTGTGGTAATGTTCTCTTCCAATAGTTTTGATGACAGTTCAGGCTTCCCCTTCTGGCTTCCTTTAAATCCATTTCTGGGGGGCTTCCACTGAGGGTTGACTTGTTCGCCATTTCGGAAGAATGGATCCAACAAGTCAGTGTCCTCATCCACCAGGAAAACATCCCCACGACCTGTCGAACCTTTGGACCGACTGGATCCTGAAGGCAACGTCCCATCCCCTCGAGAACTCCCTCGTGACAGAAACATTTTCTGTTGAAAAACACAAGAGTTGGGGTTCATTCGAGAACAGCCTTTGAGATATGTTTCTGTGTTCCTTTTTTTTTCTGGTTTGTTTAATGTTTTGATGTTATTAGCCAAGATTGGGTACAGATGTCTTATAATGTGGGACAGTCCATCTGAAGGCCAATAAAGATTACTGACTAAGTGTCAGCTTATTCCAGTTTGCAATTTCTTAATCACTACACTCAAAATAATAGCAAATGAATAGTAATGGATTGAGAGTGTAGACTTTGTACTTGCAGATAAGTGAAGCACAAATAAAATAATCAAAAATAATCAATCAAAGAAAGACAGATTTTCATTGTAAAAGAAAAAAATCTGTATATCAAGTGACTACTGTGTCAAAGAATGAGAAATCACAATGCCAACAACACAATTTTATGTAAAGCTAATGTGTTATGTTACTGCTACTTAAAACACCAGGGGCGCCCCGGTAGCTCACCTGGTAGAGTGGGAACTGTACTGAGGCTGAATTCTTACCGCAGCCCCCCCGGTTCGTTTCTAACCCGGGCTCTTTGCTGCATGTCATCCCTCTCTCTCCCTCTCTCCCTGTCTCTCTTCCTTCCTTCCTTCCTTCATCTGTCACTATCTTAATCTTGAAAAAAATAAAACAATTAAAGTTGTTTCCTAAAACCCTCAGAGAAAAACAGTGCAGCAGATCTTCTCCCCTTCATGAAAACTGTCATCAACTCTTCGCTGACATCTGGCATGATTTCATCTGCCTTCAAGTGGATTAGTTTCTCACGTTTTCAAGACAGTTACCCTTGACCCATCTGCCATCACACACTGCACATCACTACTGATTCTTGTCTCATTTCTTTCCAAAACACTTGAATGTGCTGTCTGTAATTAAAATTTCCGTGGTTCTCACTGAAGTGTCTGTTGGAACCAAACCACTGTAAAAATGTTTTCTGTTACTATTTAAATTTTCAACATTGCTGGAGCCTCTATTGGATCTTTGACCTTACATCATAGGTGAGGTATCACATTCACACTTGCAATTGTGTTACTTTTTTGGTCCCAGCCTGATCCAATGCAACACTTGTCTTGATTCTTCTAAATCTTGTCTCCCCTGAGGTTTAAGCTTCTTCCTTCTACAGGAGGACAGCAGAGTCTACGTCATAGGAATAAAACTCAAGTATTATTGAATTTCTACTTTTGTCCTCACTGTAAATCAGTTCGGTTATGAACATCAGCTGTCAAAACGTGAACTTTTATTATTGAATTATGAAGTTTCAGCCACTTAAAACAATCATTCAAAACAAACACAGCAGTTTAAAGTTATGCGGTATCCAGAGGTGACAGGCAAAACACTCGAAAATCAACATGCAACACACCACGGCCCAGGAATTTTCCCTTGCTTGTCATATTGCATTACGCACACAAACACACACACGCACACACACAACAAAACACATCAGAATGTTGGGCCTCAGGGAACAGTGGCGCAGTGAGAGAGGCCTTTTCAGGGGAGGGGACCACAGGGCTATAAATTTTGTTTGATGACCCTAATGGGCTGAAATGGAGAGAACTAAAGTCGAGCTGAGAGGCATATGGAGAGCAGAAGGACAGGAGGAGGAGAGGGAAGCAGGAGTATGCACACTCAGAGTAGAGCAGAGCATTTAAAATTCATGAGCTTACACAGGTGAAATATGATCAGATGCATGCTATGCAAAGTCTGCACAGTCGTCATCATAGCATAAGTTAGTCATTTTTAGCCCATTACGATACTTAATGCATGCAGGGGTAATTTGTGAAACTACCTTCAGCTAAAGCCAAACCAATTTTGTACTTTTACAACTGTAAATTGCTTTGAATCAGGTCTCAAGAGGCCCTATTATTTATATACAGTATGTTATAGCACATCTGTGAAAAATCTACTTCTTACAAAAACTAATTCTTTCTGGTAATGCAGCTGCACCGCAATACTGTATGCTGGATCACAGACTACCTGCTACTGGCCAAGTACAGTATGTTAGAGCGGACGGCTGTGCCTCAGAGGTTGTGATAAGCAACATTTGTGCATCTCAAGGACTCATACTAGCACCATTCCTCTTCCCTATAGACCACAGGCCTCAGCTCCAAATCTGGTTCCTGCCATCCTCAAAAGTTTTGCAATGACTCCTGAGTACAGAACAACAACTGTCCCAGTTATCATCCAGGCAGATAAGTGAAGAGGTTGCACTACCTTGGGATCCAAATCAACCACTGGACTGGTCTAAAAAAACTGATGCCCTCTTCGGGAAGGGACACAACAGACTGTTATTCCTCAGGAGAGTCAGATCTTTCAGTGTGTGTGAGAGGCTCTTGCAGATCTTCTGTCAGTGTGTGTTTCTGTCTGTAAAACCCAGCGCTCTGTTCTTTCCTGTGGTGTGCTGGCACGGTGGCCTTAAGGTTGGAGAGGACAGCAGACTCAACAAGCTGGTAAGGATGGCCAGCTCTCAGTTCGGACTGGAACTGGAAAGCCTTAGTCAGTGGTGGAGAAAAGTATGAATAACAAGATAAAGCCATCCTCAGCCAACCACCGTAAAACTCAACAGAAGAAGAAGAAGCAATTGTCACCTGTCATCAGTAGACATTTCTAGTGTACAGCTTTCTTGTCAATACGTTTGATCCAATGAAGTAACCTGCTGTGATAGATACCCAAACAACAAAGCAGCTACTTTGGTGTTCCGCCACCTACAAAGACTCGTCAAACCAAACCCGAGCAGCAGAAAAGACTTTTCTCTGAAAAGAAGATAACGATGAGCACACCGAAATAAGGTGCAAGATATGTTGTTCTCAAGCACAGTGCAGCATTCTCACATCTCGACATAATAAAAATCAAGTACAGAAATCTGTCACACACTTGTCTCTCAGGCCTGATGCACATTCACCTGTTAAGACGACCACAGAGACATTTGACCCAAAGCCAGCTGTTGACCAACAACTATCATTTGGATGGAGACAGCTAATAGGAGGCTCAAACAAGGAAGAGGAGATGCATCTTCATCATCTACCATGCAGAAAGCTGAAGATGGAGGACACACACACACACACACACACACACACACACACACACACACACACACACACACACACACACATATACATATACTGTATATCATATGTTATACATCAGACAAGCTCAAGTACAATTACATAATCATAACATATGATACTCTGGTGTATACTGTTATAGCTGACAGTATATATTACTGAGCATGTTACTCTTACATATATTATACTTTGCTGCTACTAATTGCATCACTATGTGACTTTGCTTGTCACTTTGCTTGAGGCAATACTGCATTATTAGTTCAAGTACAAGACTAGTTGTAAATACTGTATGTGTAGTGCTAGTGCCTATAATTTTACATTTTGAGTGTAATTACTGTTATGCAGTTTTTATTTTATCATATTCTTATTTTTGTTTTATGCATGTTTATTTCTTTCCTTTATGTTTCTCTATATATCTGAGCTTGTTTCTCTCCTTGTGCTACTTGAGAGAGGGAAAGGCAGAGATACTCAACATACAGGGATTGAGGCCTGCAGACTATTTCATGCAGTTTACTGCAAATTTTGACCATACCACTAATTGCAACAATGAGAGGAGAACTGGGGGTAGGGGTGGGTATCAAACATGAAGAATAATTTGGTACTATACACATTTTATTAAGTAGTACAATTATTAGGAATGGCTCTGGTTTCCTATTTGGTTACAGTCATTTGTTCAGGCAAAATTGAACTGAGCATGCTCTGATTGCATTATCAGAAAGAATGATACGTCAAAACATTACCCAGAAGTTATCAGCTGAACCTGGCTTTCATTCATCAAATCTGAAACTTTAGAACAGAAGTCAGTCTTAATACTGTATCTTCAGTGAAACCCAGCCCTTGGAGGAGGGTTGGCTGGGTATAGTGAGGGCTCGTGAAGAGCCGAGATAGGCAAGAGACCAAACACGGTGCCCCAGCTGAAAACAAAGGCCCTTTCTCTCTCTTATCCCAGGCCACAGGCAGGCAGCCAGCCCTGGTCGATAAGCTGACACTAGATCTCCTCTGGTCAACACCGTCCCCTCACCTTATCTCCCCACCAGTCTGTGAGATATCCCTATGAACGCCAGCCCAGGGCATACTTGCTTGGAGTACTATGACACACTGGCCAGTCAGTCAGGAGCCGCTAGCTGTCAAATACCCATCGCCAAAGAACAACATACTCCATGAACCTCCCAGTATGACATTACATTTTAGGGAAATCTTTCTCTTCAGTTTTATTGGTGTGGCGCATTATACATATTTAATGTACTTGTCTCAGGGTATTAAAATGGTGTATTGGCTATCTTAAGAAATTAGCTATATAATGTCTTATGTGGGTCTGGAGGGAGCTTTCCAAAGTGAAGGAAAATGGTAAATGGACGTACAGCACATTTCTACCTCAGTGGACAATTGCTTTACAATTTGCCTCTCATTCAACCATTCACACAAACACTGAACCTCTCCTCAAGACAAGGCAAGTAATATCTTTTTGACAGTGCTGTCAAAGGCTCCATGGAGTCTTCCAGTTTAAAATTCAACAACTCTAAAGATACTCTATAAAGCAGACCCTGTGAAGCATGCATCTGAGCGGTTACTGCATCTTGTCAAAGAAACCTCTAATAATCTCAGTATGTGACTCTTTAAACCTTTGTATCATTTGCCAAGACTGTGTTTACACTTGCTGGCTTTCTATCAGCTCTGTGGTAGCAGGACGCAGCAAGCACAGACACTGTGCTTATTTAATGCGTTTGTTCATGCCTTAATATCCTAACAACACACCACCTAAGAGGAAGTACAATGGGAGTGCGTAGGGTTTTGGCCCACCCCAATCTAAAGCTGAACCAATGAAAGTCAGGGTATCAAGTGGTTGGATAATGCACAAGAAGTATTAAGGTCAAACCAGAGTTTGTCCATTTTTTTTTTTTTTCAATAAACTTTTCCAAGCTCCAAGGCAGTCACTGGTCATACTTGCAGGGACTTGAAACACTCTGATCAATCACACTGTCACATGGCTTTGTCTCAGTTATTATCACTGTGTGGTTGAGCAGTTGAAAGTAATTTGAAAAGTCTGGTGATACAGTGGTGTTGGGACAATGTTCGGATAAGTTTGATAAACTCTCACTGCTCGCTTTAGACTGATATTCATAAAATGATACTCTAAAATACCTGCTTAATGAGGTCACCATTTGTCACCCGCGTATGATAATACACAGTATAATCATATCAGTTCCAAGACAAAAAGTATTTATGAGCAATGTCTACCGATGCTGAGAGCAACAGGCATTTTCCCAGATCACAGCAGTGAAACTGCCCTTAATTAAGTAATCAGTGACCTAAATTCTGCTGAAAATAAGGTCTCAATTCTTGTCCTCTTCGACCTAGGTGCAGTGTTTGATGGGATTGACTATGATATCTTAATCTTCTTGAGTTTTGTGACTGTGTGTCAAACTGGTTTAAAATATACATCAAAGGGAGGAAGTTGTATGTCAGTCTTGGAGATCATGTGTCTGAGAACCATGACATCTCTTTTTGCACTATATATGCTGCTACGATCCTTCAAAATCAAAAGGATACTGAAAAATGGATTCGGCCTTTATTTCAAGCTGACTCGATTACTTTACTGGCCTCTAGAAACAAAGTACTGAGATACTTCACGTCATTCAAAACTCTGCAGCTCGACTATTGACCAGAACTGACTTTAAGGTCCTCCTCCTTGTATACAAAGCCCTTAATCGACAAGGACCAAGCTACATCGCAAACTCCCTTGTCTCGTCTTTGCCTTCAAGAAAACTGTGATCATCTGCTTCTGGTTTATTGGAGGTTTCCAGCAACAGCTGAAAGAAAATCAGGGTTGCAGCCTTCGTCAGTTACATCCCAAAGTTCTGGAACATACAACCTATAGATATCAGGGAAGCAGCTCGTTTTATCTAGCTCTGACTTCCTGATATAAGCCTGAAACCTTTGTACTTTTTCCTGAGTTATGCACTGCTGTTCATTCTGTGTTTTTCTGAGAAGCACTTGCTGCATGTGATTTCTTTGTTGTATAGCACTTTAATCTGCTTTTATTATATGAAAGGTGCTATACAAATTAAGTTTATTATTATTATTATTATGAAGATCAGAACTCAAAGTTTCTGCAACTCTCAACAAATATTTGAAGGAAAACGCAATAAATCAGAATTAGGGGAGATGTTGACAGCGCACACCTGGACTCAATTAATGGTTATAACAAACCACTGTGTCCTTCCATCATCACAAGTCTCCTCAGGAGCTCACAGATCCTGTGTTATGAGCAATGACAAATCTAAGGAGGCCTCACAGTCTGACACAAGCGCTGCAGGCTACAGCGTTACCATCAACACACATGCACACACACAGACAATGAACAGTTGGTTCTACAAAGGGCTAATCAAAAGGCAAGGTCCGTAAATCTAACCAAGACACAGGTATGCAGACGCTCTCAGACTGGCTGGGTCTTGCAAGCAGCAAGCAGCAAGCAGCGGCAATTTGGGTTTGAAAAATGCATGATGACAGTGGTTTGATATTTCAGGAATAAGGACGGGAACAATGCACCTGGTAAATATAATAACAAACTGAAGACTGCAAAGAAAAGTGAATAATTTCCTATGATTAGTGAAATGTTGGAAAAAAGGAACAAACATTGCCAAGAATCTTGAAACAAAAACAAGGAAACCAGCAACAGTAGGCTGCCACAGAGGACAGACGAACAGCCAGTGAGGTGTGTGTGTGTGTGTGCGTGTGTGTGTGTGTGTGTGTGTGTTTCTGCCTCCCAACAACACTTGTCTTGTCTGAGGTGATGTGAACAGGGCACAGTCTCAATGTGTCAAATCACTATAAGCACACATGTCCTTACCTGCATGTGTATCTTAATGTCTATGTGTTTGTGTTCACCAGAACTGTCATGTGCACATGAGTGTGTGTGACTTTCTACTGTGGCTCAGCAGGTTGAGCATAGTATTAACACCGTCATCAGTGGGGATTTTATTCCCACCAGGACCACCCATGTTAGAAATGGTTGGGATCAAAGCATCCACCAAATCGCCAGTGGTGGTCCTGGGATATAAGATCATAAAGCATGTCAGAGGGCCAAAAGATCTGACATATTTTAACAATAATATTGCTCAGCAACTTCTGGCTAGCTTCCACTTGGGGCAAGTGCCTATGTTGCCACTGCAGGCCTCATTTTCACATTAGATAGCCATAGTAACCAAAAAGTCATGAAGATAGCCTCCATACAGAACTGAGTCTCAGTCAACTGTATGTTTTTGAATGGCAGAACCACAGAGGGCTGTGTCTGCAGAGCAACTTCACTGGAGTTACAGAGTAACGAGGAATGAAAGAGTCCCGTGCACTGTGAGTAACTTACAGTTCATAGAACGTCAGCAGACAAAATGTCTTTAATCAAACAACATCTGAACCACATACATAAAGATTTCACAGTGTGCAGGATTATCTGGATGCTTCCCTAAAACGTTTCATGTGCAAGAACTTTGTGGTTGCAGTCGTGGCATTATAATTAAAATTAGCCAAATCTGCCAAAATCAACAATGTCTATTCAAAAAGCCTATGTCACTGAAAGCCATGAATGTATAGGTATTGCATACACTACTGACAGTCTATCAGTTAGCACTTGGACAAATAATTACTCAAGAGACAGCCAACTGGAGATGTCATGTATCATATCTTGGTCACAACACAAAGGCTTCTATGGTGCTAACTGCTCTTGTACAAATGGGCTCTTCTTAATCACATTCAGCATGCATGTCAACATTATTTCAAACAAGGTAAAATACCGAAAACAATGTCCTGTGAAAACTGTATCTCCATAGGAGAATGTTGCCATTCCCACCACCAATTAAGTTTCATTTAGTTTTTCATTTGATAAAAAAAATCAAATTAGAGAATACCAGAACACACATTTGAATTGATGCTAATACAAAAGTGCCAGTAAAATAATAATTGTATGTAATTTTTGATATGAAGGATTACGAGTGATAATTTCTAATAATAATCCCTAGCAACGACATCACCCATAGGACATTGTTCAGGTAGATTCAAGGTCAAATCTCAAAGAACGGCAAATTGCAAATGTGTTCATCTCACAAATATCGCATCTGAAAGGAGAAAAACATCCTCACTCCAGCAAAATCTAAAAAAAAAAGATCACCACAAACCCTACTTTCCATCAGTGTAGAACAAAAGAAAAAAAGGACAATTTACAAATGCAACATCTGTACAGGTTTACACCAGGTAGTACCTTTGCTTTCGGTCGCCTTACACCTTGCAAGTGCAATCCATCTAAATCCAGCAACAGGCATCCCAAAAGCAGGTACCATCCAACTGAGTGCATGACTGCAGGAGACACTGCAGGTCTGCCTGCACTTCTGCTCTGTTCTCATTGTACCCACAGGCAGACCTCTGCACAGGAGGCTGATCCAGCTCCTAGCAGACACACCCACACACCTACTGGGTACACACCATTCCAGTAGTACTGATCATACAGCTTGAATAAATAATCAAATCTGAGACTGTAGCCCAGAACATTAGCGTTCAGGGTGGCCTATGTGAATGCTGACAAAGACAAGACACAAAGTCTATGAAATAAGACAACCTAAAGAAAGACTTTTGCATGTTAAATACACTCTGTCACCCAAATAAGTCAGAGCATGCATCAATGTTACTGCGCATTAAATCCTCAGCGTCCAAACTCAACTAGATTAAGAGTGAACATCTGATCGCAGCGAGCTATTGGCACAACACGCAAACCGCAACATCATGGGAAACTAAAAATCTGCGAGAATGAGTAACTGCTCCTACCAACTGAGGGAAGCAGAGGGAAGGAAAACAGGCACGATGTGAGGGAATCCCCACTGCTTTCACACATGGATGGATTCCTGTCACACAACTAAGACCGAACAGAGAAAAGGATCTCTGGAGGGGGATTAGAGGAGGGTAAAGCCGCAGAGGCCAGATTCAGCGGAGCAACCACAGCTGAGAGAATATTTGAGGGGAATTGTTCGCTGAGGATTGTCTGAGGTTGGCTTGATTTACATGACTGGGTCGAAGCGGAGAGGAGACCTCCTCTGCACGCAAAATCGAGAACAGCGGGGCAGCTCTGTGTCACCGGAAGCATTACTTCATGTCTATTAGGAACAAAAGGAGAGGTGGTCTGGCATAAACAGCAATATAAATAGACAAGAGCAGCGGGAGGTTGATTCGGGGTGAAGAAGACCTCAGTGGGTGCTTGAAAACTGCAGGGCAGATGTGCGGGGGAAATCAATGATCTCTTCTTAATTCTAAACAACTTCCCGGCACATCTTCGTCTTCCCCGCCACATAATGGCTTCCAGAGTTCGCCGCTGTCTGCACTGAAAACGTAATCCTCTTTCCACTTTGAGAGCGGGGACCTGTAGTGTCAAGAGAGACAGAAAGGAGAGTGACTGCAAGTTGCTGATGCGGCACTCTTTTGACAATGTTCCATCAGTGAGCATTTACCTACAGCTGATTTATCTTCACAGCATGGATAGCCCGTACTAAATCACAGTTTTGGAAAGGTAAATTATCAGTCTGAGCATGTTGGGGCTTCTCACATTGAGAAAATTGTTCAGCGCCTCTTGTGACAAAATAAAGAAACAACTGGAGCAAGAACTCTGTTTCCATGTACTTCCAAATCCTTCATCCCCTCCTCCGACTCTTTTATCCCAGCATCGCCTCTTTCAACTACCCACTTCCCCTTGTACTCCGTGATTTGAGGGCCTTCTTGCTTGTCTGTAATTACTTTATTTTCTACTGGAAGCAGTTATGAACCTTGCCAAGCAGATGAAAAGTTACGGCTCAATCTATGGTAAAATGCAGAAAAGAAAAGCTTGACAGTGTGCAGCAATGTCCTGCTGATTAAAAAACAAGGCGCTGGATTCAGATGCTTTTTGACTTTTTTTTTTTTTTTTTTTTTACAGCAAACTCAAACCATGTTTCCTCATGCTGTGTGTTTTAATTTAGCAAATAGTTTGTGAAAAGCGCTGTGTGCCATTTAACCTTTGATGCATCTCAGAGGAAACCCCAGAATAACATGGTCTGAGCTTCAGAAATCAGCCCACCAGATGGACTGTGGGGACTGTTTTAATATTGGTCTTTTCTTCATGATACTCTCTTAGCATAGCAGAGCTCTGCATCCCACTGGCTCCCTTCTGTTGCTGCTCTGCATTGTTTGTGCTGCAGTGTGTCATCCTCCTGCAATGCCAACTGTTTGCTTGAAGAGCTCCAAGCATGAACAGACCGCAAAGTGTTTCATTGGACGCTTAATTGATCGTGTTGACCTTTTAAGAAATAGCTCACTTAAGACCTGAAAGAGTTGAAAAAATATTGGCAGGGCTACAATGTGTGGACTTTTTTCACAAAACTTTATTGCCACAAACTCTTTATTGTTCATATAATTCTTATGTGCCTGTGACAGGTTATTTAATTATTTGAACTGTTTCTATAAAGTGGAGGTTTTCAAACTGTAAGGGAGAACAAAAGGGGTCGCAGAGGGAGAGACAACCTCAAAGAAAGAAAGAAAAAAGACGCTTCTAATAACTTCAGACCTTGTCAAATCATCAGATTTCTAAGTTTTCTTCTGTACCAAAGTAATCCAGTGGAAGTGTGACAGACTTTGCAGAAACTTGTATTTGAAAACTTCCTTTTCTTCTTCTTATCTTCGATGCACACACATAAAACAGAACTGGAAAAATAAAGCTGGGAGTGAACTGGGACTCTTACAGCACCATACAGTATCTCACTAACTTTCAGCACTATAATTAAGGGAACATTACATCACAATACCAACAACACCGCTTAAATGGTGAACCTTTCTGTAGATGCAGCACTGCAGAGAGCCCTCAGAGAACTGGAACCTTTCTTTCACCGGATCCGTCATCTTGGAGCCGACTCAATCAGGATTTACATTTTCCACGCTGGCAGAGCGCCGTACAACATCGCAGATAAAAAGTGACGACCTGATACGGGTCACTCATCTGCTGCTGGGCCCTTACCGGAGCTTCTTGGCCGAGTACAGCAGATATTTAGAGACATCTGTAAGTTGAGGGGGTCTACCTGCTTCCATCTCTCTTTGTTGCTAGGAAACCTGGCAAATACGTCTGTGTGGAGCGACCTCGTTCTCCAACAGCGAGCTGAATTAAGTGAACAGAACAGAGATCAGTGATGGAGTGCGACATTAGCTGGTGTGAGATGTGTTGTTTTTGCCCAATGATGTACACATGACAGGAATGTTTCTCACAGACCGACTGACTCCAGCTTTGACAGCCTTTTGTCCACACACCTGTGCACAATTTGCCCTGGTAGAGCTCTCCTGACAAGCAGATGATACAACATCCAAAGTTCAGCGATGATCTGCGAGATATTCTTTTAGGAGCAGCTCACGTCCCCCGAACATTCTGGACGAGAGGTGAACGCAGGCTAATCTGTCTGAATCTCTTCTCTACATCTCAGCTGGATGACTGTGACCTGGCCCCTGACCTCTGACCTTGATTTCAGTTAGCTGCGACCTCTGGCCAAATGTGAAAAAAAGAGTCACAGATGGAGGAAAAGAGTCAGAGAGGAGAAACGTAACGGCTCCTCACAGTGTTTAAAGACAGCTACTCATCTTAATGCTCCTTTAAACACTATCAGCACTCAATAATGATGTGAAGTGAAAGGAAGTGGCTGCAGAGATGAACCCAAAGACACTCTTTAGCACATCTGCAGCTCAGTGTTGTTTTCAGCAGCAGGAAGCTGCTTCAGAAAGAAACAGCTCTGACCCACTGTACACTACTGTCCCAGCACCAAATGGCAGACTGATAAAGTTAGTGACGAGTTGGTGAAGAAAATCAATCACATGGAGCCGGTGGAGACCAAACCAGAGCTAAAAGAAGAATGAGCACTGGATCAATATTTATAAAGGCAGACAGAAACACGTGTCCAACACAACACTAACTGCAAAACAGGTTGTTAGCCATAACAACTCGACTGCACTGCTATCATTGTGCTCTCAGCAGCGCAGTTTCCCAGCAGCAGCAGGCAGCTCTGATAAACCCACTGTACGCTACCTGCCCAGCAGTGCTTATCAGCTCGTGAGCTACATATTTCCCTTTGAAGTTGGTGGACTAAAACAGAAATAGAATGTCGGACTTCATTTTCCAGATGGGCAGAAACACAACTCCAAATGAATGCTTGTGATCAACTGAGCCTTTTGAAGATGTCGCTTTCATACCCAATCACGACACTATCGCCTGTTACCAATGAACCTGTTTACCTGCCGAATGTTCCAAACAGGTGATTTTGGAGCATTCCAAAACTTTCCCAGTCTTTAGTTGCTCCTGTCCCAACTTGTTTGAAATGTGTTTCAGAATGAGTGTATATTTACAAAAACCAATAAAGTTGATCAGGTTAAACATTAAATAATGTTCTTGTGCTGTTTTCAACTGAGCATAGGTCAGAAAGGATTTGCAAATCATTGCATTCTGGTTTTATTTATGTTTTCGATACGTGCGCCAACGTTTTTGGAATCAGAATTACAATAAGCAACTCCTTGCCAGACTTTACATAAAATACTAAATGGACCCTGGTGGATTGGCAGAGTAATGGAGAAGTGTCATAATGATGGATCGTTCTTTTTTCCCATCTTTTTGTTTTTGTATCTGCTTGCCAGTAAAAAGCCATTGTTTGACAAGTTTCATGAAAGAGGCTTCTCTAGAGACCCAAGTGGAAACACTTGGTTATGATAGGATATGGAACGGGGAATATTATGACCACAGGCGTGTGTGTGTGTGTCTGCCTCTCTCGCTCTCGCTGTGACAGATGCAGCTTTAGGGATCAAGTGTAAACGGTGTTAGAACTATTTAGGAAAACTGAAAGCCCTCAAACAAACAGGATTCGCTGTGGTGGCGACGTTCAGCGAAGAAAAAAAAACAAACGAACACAAACTCTGTCATGCTGCATCTCGCCCTCTCTTTCTGACACACACGCATACTGTATTTGCAAGAAAATCCAAACAAACACCTGCACACACACCATTTAAGAGACTTTCTGATCCACCAAGAGCTGATCACTGTCAAATACATAAATTAGGCCACATTTAATCTATTAATAATTTTGCCAATCAACTGTCCAGTCTATAAATGTCCAAAAGTATTAAGTAAACTTGTTGCTTGAGTTCATACTGATATTCAAGATTACTTGTTTTGTTTGACCAAAAATGTTGAGTGATTCAGTTTACAATTATTCAAATAAAAGCTACATTTGGGAAGCTGGAAGCAACGTTTGGCCATTTTGCTTGTCAAAATCTACAAATAAGCGCGACAATTTACAAGTAATTCTGACTAATATAGGGCATGTCGCTTATGAGGGTTCAAAGCCATCAACATACGCTGGAGTTCAGAGCTCTGGCTTTGTAATTACATGTTTAGTTAAGGTCCCTGACCTCCAGGAGTGTTTAACATCTAATGGCACATTGGAGGTGCTGTAGATTAACTGGGCGAATGCCATGTCTCTAAAGAGCGCACCTGTCAAGGGAGCCGGTGGCCCCAGTCAGGACATGCATCAAAGTCAGGAAACCCAAACAACATGGCCCCACAGTCAGAAATGTCACGCTTCAAAGATGACAGCAGCAGACCTTAGCGAAAGAGAAAGAGATTTTATTTTTTTTAAAGCTTTCTGAGGAAAGCCAGAAACAGGACGAGTGTGCCTCCACAGGTCTGGTCTGTGTGGATTTAATGAGGAACAGGCTGCGAGGGAACAAGGGCTGCGTCCACAATCCTTCCCTCCTTCACTATTTCCCATATGATAAGCTGCAATTAACTATTATTTTCATCATTAATCTGCTGACTACTTTTCTGACAGAGCCATTTATTCTGTAAAATTTCTCTAAAATGTGAGAAGTAAAGCAAAACCCAAAACATATTCATATTATTATTAATTACAAAAAGCATCAAACATTCACATTTGAGAGTCTGGACACTGTAAATGTTTGACATTTTAACTTGGTGGTTAAAAGAATACTTTGACATTTGGCAAAAAGGAAGCAGGGGGAGACAGCTGGCCAGGCTCCGTCAAAGGTGAGAAAAATCGACCAATCGGCACCTCTAAAGCTGATTAATTACCACATTATATCTTACTTGTTTAATCAATATAAAAAACAGTGTAAGAAAACAACAAGACATTATGTGCTTATCAAGATGTAACTGGTTGGTTGGTTGGTTGGTTTTTCAATGGATATGGTGAAAATTAATATTGATACATTCTTCTACAGTCTGCTGCACAAGCAAATGAGCTGATTGATCAGGTGATTTTCAGACACTGCCAGGGAGCACAGAGGAAGGCAGATGATGGCAAGTGAGACCATCAGCTGAACAGACCGAGACCAAGACACGTGGACACGTAAAGAGACAGACATACAGCCAGAGGAGACACTCTCAGACACAATCAAAAACAGAAAAACAGAAACAGATGAACGGAGAGAGGAAGATAATGAGAAAGAGATGCAGCCCGCTGACGAGATTTCAGTGACTACAAGACAGATGTGGTGCAGCTTGTTGCAAACATTCCCTACAACACAAAACAGCAGGAGAGGGCTTTGTCATCCGCATCATCACAAAGGCATCCCAATGCCATCCTGATGCAGAAACTCTGTGCCTGATGAGACTGGCATGGCCCAGCCCGGCCCGGCATGGCATGGTATGATCTGCTGCATTTCACTCCTTGCTCCGCCCGGCTGTACACTACTGTATAACGTCAAGAGAACCAGATCCTCGCTGCTTTTTTTTTTTTTTTTCATTCTTTTTGAATAGACATGAAAATGAAAATTCAAACCAGCTTTGCTTTTCTTTTGCTGCCAAGCGCACGGCCTTTGCTTTGTTTCCACTTTGAATGTGCAGATTCCAGAAACATGGTTTATTCTGTCAGTGCCAGAGTAAACAAGCATATGTATTTCAGGAACTGTGTTTTGTTTGGTCGGAGCGATTAAACTGCAGTGTGTGTAGTCATAACAAATGGATTTTTGCATGTGCAAGCTGGCTTATTGTGCAATCAGATGTGCTGATCTGTTTAGAATATTTACCATCATCAACCCCAGCTTTACATGTTCTCATTACTTCCTGAATGTGATATACAGTATTTCATTTCAAACAGCGTTTTGGAGCAGAATACTTAACACAGAGATCAATCTGAAGAGGAAACCAATCAGGTAGCAGTTCTGAAGAGAAAAGCAGTTTGATTTGATAGGACAGGCAGACCTTGTATTACTATTAAATGTGTGATTGCATGGATCAATCAGCTGTTAACGTGGGTTGTCACATCAAACGTGCACACCGTTTAATTTTTGTCCACTGACAATTCCAATAAAGTTTTATTTGAACAAGATGGCCGTATCCTCAGAAGAAAAAGAACAGAAAGCAAGAAGAAAAGAAGGTTTGTTTATCTGATACATCTGCAAAAAGAAAAAAAAAAAAAAAAGGTCACAGATTCAAATGTCTTGTTTTGTCTGAGAGCATGAAATTCTATTGGTTTATAGCAATTTTTATGCAGATTTGGTCTCACATGCCCCCAAGAGGTGACACGAAACAAAGGAACTAGAAAATACTGATTATGCTAATGATCACCATAGATTATAGTAGGATTTCTTGCAGAGATTCCAGCTCAGAAACTCTGGTTCTAGTTACAGAACATGGAGAGAAAAAAATACCGATGATCTATTGATCATAGATGCTGTAAATAACAAAACCCAAAAATTCACAGTGGTTATGTTGCAAAAGTTAAAATCCATTATCGGTTTTTGGTGGGTGTTTGTCAGATTTTTACGCACTCTTTTCATATTCAAAATAACAACACCAATAAAGTCCTGATTGTTTTCTTCGAATAAAAACCAGAAGAAACGAGTCCAGGCTACAATGAATCAAAAAAAAAAGAGACTTTTAGCTTCAGCACCCAGATGAACCCTTTTCAGGCCACAACAAAGACACCAGTGAGCAGAGGCAGACTGATGGACCAGAACACAGACAGGTCAGGAGCAGGCGTCTCATAGGACACACACGCGCAGACATACGCACAATCACATACACACTTAAAGTCAAAGAGGACCAGTCAGCCAAGGACAGGAGGTGGGACGGCTGGCTGGTGCCTCTGACGCCTGAGGCTCTGCACCGCAGCGCTAATTAATGACATACGCTGGACTGGTGGTTTAACAGACAGAGACTGATGAAAAAAGAACAAAGTCAGTGAAACTAGAGCACTGGTTGGTATTGTATATATGTATTTCAACTTAAATGAGCCATCTCAGCACTTTATATCCTCCTTACCGTTCTGCCAAAACTCAAAAAGGACTCTTCCCTGGGAATCCCCAGCAGGTCCTCCAGGTCATTCGAGGACAGCAGTATACTCTGTGTGGAAACAGAGGACACAGTTCCTAAATTTAACAGAGCACGGCAAAACCGATGAGCGACCAAACACTCACACGGTCATTAAATTCACCAGACTGGATCAAAACCACAGGAGTCAGTGCTGTTTTTGTTTTAAATCCTCTGATGAGCTTTTATCATGCCTCAGAGTACATAACAGGTTCTGCTGTCAAAGTATTAACTGCAGGAGTCTGAGAGTCTGGGCTGTGGGCTTCACCTTAAACACCTCAGCGACATGTCAGAGCTTTGCTGTTTGCACAAATCAAAGGAAACGGCGCTGAGAAATGACGTGCATTTCCCTGACTGCATGTGTGCTTGTAATAGCACAGAATACATGAGTGTGGTGGGTTTTTTCCTTTTCCAATCGTCTTCCTCACCTCCAGGCCGCTGTTGGTGCGTGGGGAGCGAGGAGGTTTCGGGCCGGCGTCACCACAGCGGGGCGGGTGGTGGCTGCAGTGCTGCTGGGCGGCGTCTGGGTCACCCATGAGGAAGGTCAGCTGTCGGAGATGACCCTGCAGTGACGGAAGCATTCGACGCAATGAGAGCAGTCAAACACAGACCACCACACAGATTTGAGACGAATTCTATCTTTAATAAACAGCTGCTAATTTCTCATTGTTTTGCCGAATTCAAACTTGATGGTGCGTATCATACAGCCAATTTGCACAAATGCGGCTCATCAGGGAAAAATGAAAACCCATCTTGAAAATGTTTGGTTTTGCATTCATCAATCAAACCTCAAGACAGGTGGAGATGTTTCAAAGAACTCCACTTGAGAAGTGCTTCTGTTTTTTATTTGCTGTAGACATACCCTGCTGCGCATAGAGAGCTAATGCTTCGGAGATGTTTGATGTTTTGTGCAGAAAAACCAAACCTCTCGTGTCTCTGCCAGAAAAATCTCATAGCATTCTAAAAATAGAGGAATCACACTGCACATGTCTGCAGCACAGACTTCTGCAGGACACTGTCATGTGGGATCAAGAATCCTGCTAATTCTATTTATGATTGATCACAAATTATGGAAATAAATCTTGCAATGCCTGCTAGAAAAAAAGTCTGGACACATGTTGACCAGTCCACGGTTCATTTCATCGCTCATTTCTTCCCTGGCAACTATTAAGCAAATGATTAAAGGAGGACAACAGACACGTCCGGTTTTCACGTTTCAATCCTAATAAAATCCCCGTGTGGAACAAAACACTGTTAAAAAGTAATGAAAGTGTGAAGCAAGACAGACAAGAGTGATGACAAATGTTGGAGAGGATGGAAACCTCATCACCCCACAGGCCTGAACATGCACCTGATGATTCTCAGCCCTTCAAAACAGAATCAAACCTGCTAAGTTTGAACACCGAGAAAGAAACAAACCAAATTTATTTTGAAATACCGTGAGCCATAAACTCAACCAAAAGAATCTGACAGCCACAACACTGAATCTGGAAACTTCAATACTAAAACATATTAAATTATTCACTGCAGAACTCACATAGCTGAAGCCTATTCGTGGAATTACAGCTGTTTTTTAAGTTTCATCTTCTTAGCAGGATTATGGTTATTACTTTAAAGTCTCTTGCATGGCCTTTGGGAATCAAACCATATTCACTGGTAATGTGTAACAGAACAGAAACAGTGGAAACAATGGGAGCACAACGCAGAATAAAATGACACCCATGATGATGCAGACACACATAAAATGAGTCTATGAATCTATTGCCCCAGTGCATGCTGGGAGGGTTCCAAACACACCTACCTCATGTCATTGCAATCTTGATCAAGGTCTCTTGTCAATTGATTTTACATTTATTTCAAAATAAGAGCATACTGATAATGTCGTGTAGTATTAACAAATCAGTCCCCAAACTGCTTTCAAACAACCAAATCTGCTGGATGAGAATAAACAGGGATATTTTACATAACCCAGTGGAGTTTTAATGACAGTAAGAGTTCTGGATCATAGCAAAGTACAGTCATGTACAGTTTAGCATTGCCATAGTGTCCTGTGACAAGACTGTCACCACCTCTGAGTGCAGAAGCGCTCTGTCCTTGGAGCTTCATAAAACGCTGTCACCAGAGAAAACAAGGCAACGCAGAACCCAGTTTATCTGCTGCTAAGAACAAATCCAGATGCTGCCTCTACAGCGCTTCTCCTCACCCACACTGTGATGCAGCCACGCTGCCCACTTTGATCCTCAGGCTTGGTATAACTGGGGCAGCATGACCACAGCGCACAGCCAGGTGCATTATGGGCCTTCACAAGCAGCCTTTAATGGAAGAGCCTCTGCTTTTGGCCTCGAGAAAAGATTAAAAAAGGACCATGCAAGGTTATGTCATGATGACTTCTCAAATTGATCTGCACTTCAGCTGCATTACCACAGAACTACAACGTAATGTTGATGAGACTGAAAGCAGACCTGCTGTTTCTGTGACAGATGACTCAACTCTGGTAAGTTTCAAGAGTCTACCAACAGATTTTCATCCAGAAACGAATGAAAACGAATAGGTGCCTGGAATGCACTGAAAAACTCTCAAACTGAACTGCATTTGAAACCTGTCAGCAAAAATACAATGTTTATATGCATTTTGAGGTTACATATTCTCCTTGTGGATTACCTCTAAAGACATCCAGATTTGGTAAACGATAAAGTAAAATGAAGTGACATGTCGGGAGGGGCTTAAGGATCCTGAAGTCATCCCCTGTCCAAACACTCATCTGTGTTTCCTCTGTAATTTTATGTAACACTGGTGCCTGGGGGGTAATTGAAGTTGGGGTAAGAGCAGGTTAAAGGGATTTCTAAGTATACTTAATAAAAACAAACACCCGGTTTCTAAGCATTACGAGCTACACATCTTTGTGTCTGTGATGAAAAGGGAAAGGGGTGGGATAGGGCCACGGAGCTGGATCTGCTTGTGTGTTCTTTACTGTGTGTGTGTGTGTGTGTGTGTGTGTGTGTGTGTGTGCCGTAAGGATGAGCAGCCTTGCATGTCTTTTTGGACTAAACTCAAATGAACTGGACTGCACACATGTGGCTTGTTACCCAGCAGCTGGTTTAAATATCATCTTGCTATTGCATAACCATCTGGTCATATATGTTACTGCACACACTTTCAACATGGAACAACATTCAAATATTCTAAAAGTAGCAGTAGGAGAGATTTTTAAATCCGACGAGGGTCATTCAGGCGCCCTGAAGCTCGTCTTTTAGTCCACTGACGGTCTGACCTGATGTTGATAGAATAAAGGTTGATGAATTCAGCTTCAGGACATCTTGTAAATGAAAGAAATGGAAGGAATAAGAGAACAGGCAGGAGGGTGCGGGCTTTGTTGTGTTCATGTCTCTTAAAATGATCGATGGGAAAATTAATTGAGAAAGAGAAAAAAGGGAGTTGCAGAGCCACTTACTTCGAACGGAGTCTCAAAGCTCTCGATGATGCCTCCGACCATGAGAAGCCCGTCGGCGCTGATCCCCATGCCGTGGTACACCCAGTCCACGCTCTCCAGCAGAGAGCAGTCCACATACAGCGCCAGCCGCTTGGCAGACACACTGATGGCCACATGGTGCCACTTTCCATCAGACAGACCACTGACTGGGAACCTGACAGAGGGACACATGGGTTATTGTGTAATCACTGTGTGTCTCGAGCTCAATGTCTGCAGGAATTAATCAAGGAGACAAGTTCAACTCCTCCTTGCACCCTCCCTTTCTCCTTACCCTTCCTTTAAGTAAATGGTAATGAATGGTAAATTGACTGTATTTATATAGTGCGTTTCTAGTCTGACGACCACTCATAGTGGTTTTACAACACAAGTCTGCATTCACCCTTTCACACACATTCATATGATGGCTAGGCCACCTGCTCATTAGAAGCTTGTAACATTCACACACACTCATGCGCCAATGGCGCAGTATGGGGGGCAATTTGGGGTTCAGCATCTTGCCCAAGGATACGTCAACATGTAGACTGCCAGGGATCTAACCACCCACCTTCTGATAAGTGGAGGACCGCTCTCCCTCCTGAGCCACAGCCACCCCTTTAAGGAAGAGTGTAGGTCACTGTAGGTTTAAACTACATGTTTTAGTGCAAACAGTTGCCCTATTAAAGTGTTCTTGAGCAAGATGCTACATCCCTGACACCTCCAAAGGTGATGGTGTCTAGCATGCGATATTATGTTGGGCTGACAGCTTTCTCTTTTGTCAGTTGGGCTGCTAAGGAACTCCACAACAGCACATATTATCACCTTATAAACATGCCATTGCTTGGGTGTTGTGTAACAGTTACTCCACCAGCTCATCCAGAAAAAAAGTCTGCCTCTTTACCTGCTACACGCTCCACTTTCTTCACCAGCTAGTCCTCGAGCCCCTACCAATGCGTTTGGTCAGTTGTGGCTTATCAGATTTTTTTCCCACCAGACTCCCTCTGGAGCTTTTGTCACATACACAGTAGTACTCCCCAACATTTTTAAACAGACTGATTTGTAAAATTGTTGATCTAAAAAAAAAAAACTATTAGCATCCTCTAGAGATCAAGCTGGGCTGTAGACCCGACTGAACCCTGTAGATAGAAGCCCCAATGAACATGCTTGGCAGACATGCTGTCTAAAAGCAAACACAAGGTGAAAAACAAAGTACAGTATCTATGTGTGTCTATCTTTTGGCCCAGTTCTGTCTGCTGTCTTGCGGTGATGAATTGCTTGGAGCTCTGTGGTTGCTGAAGAAGTGAAACCTGCCAAGAGGCTCCTAATAAATCACTCCACCTAAGAGACAGCCAATTTACAGTCAAACAGTCAAATGCACACATGCTACAAACAAATACACCTCAACAGAACTTTCCTTCATCTTGCAGACACATTTGCATAAACTTTGGCCAAGAAGCAGGAATAGGCATGAGTGGGCTTTAATTACCTGAGAGATATTTAATTGCCTTCTGACACCTGGATTTTTTTTAATAATGGGTGAAATAAAATGCATGTACTTGGATGTCTCACTGGGAGAATTTGCTCAATTTTAGCAAATTAACATGAACAAAAGCTTCTTCAATGTGCGGAAGAGGTTTCATAGCACTCAATACATGCATAACTTTCTCTCAACTGCTACTGATTTGGTAAAAAGTAAAAGCAAGTTAAAAAAAAAATGAAGAGGTGGGCTCACTCATAGTGTCGTTGCTGTGTTCCTATGAAGATGACGGCGTGAGCGCTGACCCGCAGCTGCAGCACGATGTGGCTGTCGGGGCTGAGCACGGTGAAGACACTGCGTTCGTCTCTCTGTGGACTCCGCAGCTGCACCAGCAAACTGAACTCATCTGCAAACCTAAACACAAATACAGACACACATCAGAACCAACAGCTTTAACTTTACATGCCGGAGTTTGGCACTATTAGCAAAAGACAAATATAAAGATGAAACCATACCCATCAGTGAGGAGCTGTAGAAGAGGGAGAGCCAAGGTGGAGTACTGTCCCACCTCTAGGACCGGACACCTGTTGTCATCCATAGTAATGGAGGCGTTGCTGCTGATCGACAGCTGAAGAGAAAGCTCCTGCAGAACGTCCACCTCATCTGTAGTGAGACAGTTCCGGAGAAAATACTGCTGAAGCAGCTTCAAATTGTTGTGTCATATAGAAACTTCATGCACATGTTGAATAGCAGCCCAAACAAATAAAGATAACATGGCGCTATAATATTGTGTATTGTGTGTTTCTTCAAGAGTCCAGTCCCAGTTTCACCCACACAAAATGCTGCAAAATGTCTCTTTCTCTTTCATGCAAAACATGCATGCAAAAATGTAGTAGAGACACAGCGATTCAAAGGAATTTTCATTACAGAGAGGGAGAACTTCATCTTTCATCTAGTTAATGTTAGAAGCATAATGTTGCTTCACAAAGCCCTTGGATAGGCCATAATGGAGGGAAATTTCAATATTACAGCATGCAATCATATTTCAAACAATGGCGTGCTTCTAACTTTGCTGCAGCAATTTGTGGAAGAACCTTTCCTGTTTCAACATGACAATGTTGCCATACATCAAGCCAGGTCCATGGAACAAAGGTTCGTCTGCACAGAGTCCTGACTTCAACCCCAGCATCTTTTGCATGAACTGGAGCACCGACTGTGAGCCAAATCTTATCAGCCAACATCAGTGCTGTTACTGTTGACTAAATCCCTGTAGCCCAGTTCTAAAATCTTGTGGAAAGGCTCTTCCAGAAGAATGGAGCCCGCTCCAGCAGCACATTAATGTTTATAGTGTATTCATGGTTTTGGAGTGACATGTTTAACGATCAGTACAAGGTGTAATATTTGGGTGTCCACATACTTTTGGTCACTCAGTGTACATTCATGGCAGCCCCTATCTGCAGCAACCAAACCAAACATTCCTCTGCTGGCACGTAGGAAAAAACCTTAACATGCTGTGAACAGACCACTGACGGCATCACTGAAAAGCGGAAAACCACTAACGGGGCCGTTGCCTTTCAAAGCTGCAGAGGGCTGTTACAAATTCCATCCTATTTTTGGTGCCCTACAGTGCCAAACATCGGTGTACCTCTCACCCACCGGCTTTGTTCACATCATTAGATTTAAGTTGAATGTTTACTCCATGTGTACAGATGAAGTGCCGTTCGTCATGTCCTGCCCACAGGTGGGCTTTGTTGACTAATCCTGCGCTTTCACAACTCCTCCTGGGGATTACAAACAAAGCTTCATCATATCTGGAGAAAGTGAGTCACCACTCGAAGACCGCTATTGTTGTATTCTGTTCACCCTCTAACCTGGATGCTGACTGAGATCATCCCCAACTTAAATGTGAGTGTCATTATGTATGAGGTGGTGATCAGACTAATTCGTGTAACAGAGAAGGTGTATTTGAGGAACATAGAGGAGGAAAGAATTGATTTGACTACAGAACGTTCATGTTTGAGTGAGCTACACGAGCAGCAGGGTGCTTAAAGATTACAATAGCTGCACTAAAGCATGACCCTCTGGGATTTAACCACTATGAACATGTCTCAAGCTGCCTTGGGACTTTTTCCAAAGATATGGGATCGCTCAAGCAGATTAAGCTCTACTCCTCTCAGGCATTTTAACAAATGAATCCACATCTGTCAGCCCTTTAGAGAGCTGTTTGCTCTTTACACTCATCCTGACAGCAGTGCCAGACAAATTACCGCTCTGCAGAGAGCCACGGAGTCACACTCCGCTGCCCCGAGGAATGGCACTGTGGGAGCATATCTGGTGTCGCACTAAAAATTCCTACATACCAGCCTTCCAGGAATCTTCAAAGATATATGGACGAGAGCCACTTAGAGAGAAGAAATGATTTGAATAATGGTTTACTTTGCACTTTTAACCTTCAGTTCACAGCCGTGAGGGATTCGAGGTCAAATAGTTTGCTAAGCAGGTAAATCAGAAGGTTTTTGCTTGAAAAAGCTTGAAAAAAGGACTGAGAAGCACAACAGCAAGTAAAAGATAGACATTTCTCATTCGTCTCAGGCCCCAAGGAACCCAGATGATGAAGAGAACATCTGCACAGTTCAATTTCAGACCTTAATCTCAAAATCTACTGCTAATGCTGTTTTCTAAACAGAGACATTCAGCATGAGTGCAGTTAATTCTGCTTGATAATGGGCTGACATCATCAGGGCTATTTCCGGTTTGTTTTCTTTCATGGATTTAGCTTAGAATTTCTAACAGAAAGCCTCAGTTACATTAGGTTTGACAGGTGTCGCCATTTAGCAGTCAAGCAAGATCCAATGAATGATGCTGCTTGTATTATAGGAAATGTAGGCTTTACTCGTACTAGACACTGAAAGCAAAGACATCCAAGCCTCCGCTGCATCTGTTTTGACCATTCTTTTTTTTAATGTCTCTTTTCAGTCCCCTAACTTGCATGGAAGCGCAACACTAAATCACTGGAGTAAACTGGTATCTTGTTTGATGCTCCAGTCCCAAGTTTGCCCTGCTCAAGAGGCACTCAGTATCAACTGCAGTGATATGCATGGTCACATCAACGAGCCTGTAGTGACTGTAGTTTATATTTTTTCAGTTTTTCTTGAGAATAATAAAAGCACGAACCCTTATTTTAATTGCTCTGTCGAACAATTAGTGATTACGGCTTATTATGGAAAGGCCTATTTGAGCATGAGGGCATAACTCTACTTTGCAGTTAAAGATTTTAGATGAGACGTGGATAATAAGGGGATAAAGAGGCAAAGTCAAAGTCTACTATGCCAGCAGACAAACTGATCCACCTGTCATTAGTGCTGAGGTGGAGAAGGTGTAGCAGCGATGACGTTGGCATGAAAGCATCAGCAGAGCAAAAGTGTTCAGTGTCAGGTTAGGACGGCTGCACTGTACACCTGCATGAATATAATTGGACATTATATCTCAGCTGCTAGCCAAGCAGCTAGTGAATGAGTGACTGATGGCGAAGCATCGGTGACGCAGCTGAGGCTAATCATGTAATCCAAAAGCAACTTTAGCAGACTGCCAGAACTAACAAGATACTTTGTGTAATAGACAAACATTTGTGCAACGTGCTCGTCCAGTGAGCATCTGTAGCACCTCAGATATCTCATGTTATCTGATTGTCCATTAGGAAAAAAAACCCCCCACAAATATTACAATATCTTATCTGGAAGTACAAATTGTCTAAAGGTGTGTTAATGATATTATGGCTGCAAATAGTGACTGTTTTCATGAATCTCTTGATTTGTTTTAAATTGAATAACTGTTAATCTAGAAAATGTCCGTCGCAAGTAGCCAGAACTCGAAGTCACCGTTCAAACCCACAATTACACAAGCTTCTAATTACGAGCTGCAGTGAAGCATAACAACAACATTAACATCAATCACACAAACTCCACTGTCACAGCGAGATGTGTGTAGGATTGCTGATGCTACAATATCTTAATAAGCAGCAATTTACAGCCCCGGGGCCCATGGAAAATGTTCTCACACACTTAGTGCTGTGATGGTCCACATTAAGCCACACTCGTGCGGGAGCATTCATGAAAGAACACTGCATGTGCCGGCACTGTGCCCTCAAGGAAAACTGAGGAACATACTCATGTGCTTTTCTCTCAAAACTACAATGAAAGGATTGAGCCATTGCAATGCTGGGGGTGGGGGGTGGGGTGGGGGGGTTAAGTAAAGTAAAACAGATGTTGAAGTCCTGCATCACAAGAAATTTGTGAGCAGTAAGACTTCAAGGGTTACCTCAGTGTTTGGGTCATTTTGCTATTTGTCCTACTTATCCAGAGTCCCAGCAGGACAACATGCTCCGCCACACCACAAATATCCTTCAGGAGTGACTCACGAAACATGACAAAGACCCTATTTATATCTGTATGCAGGCATTATCCATATAAGGACAAACGCGTTAATGCAAGGTGTCATGGTTTCTGGTTGACATTTTAGGCGGAAGTAACAAACAGTGCTTGCTGTGAATGATAAATGTTAGCTGGGTATTGTCAGAGATGAGTGGTAAACAGCAGTAACACAGCCCCGATGATTTTTAGAGCAACGCTGTTTCGAATAAAATGTCAATCAAGTTTATCAGATCAATTGACAATTTAACATTTCATCTAATTTCCAATTCACATACATTTCATCACTTTCACTATTATTTCATAAGCATCATCACTTTCATTTTTTTTAGTTAATTTTTGTGACTCCCACCCTTGAGGACACTTTCCTCAAATGATAAACTCTAATTTTGTGTTGTGATTGAAGAATGATGAATGTGAGATGGAGAAAGGGATGAAACATGGCTGTTTTCATCATATCATGACTATTGTAATCAAATCGGCATTTGATTCATCAAATCAGTATATATTTTGTCAGTCCATTTTTCATTTCACATTCATTTTACCCCTCTATTTTTCAATTTACAAGCATTTTCATCACCTCCAATGCTATCAGTTAACTTTGGTTAGTTCCACCCCATATGCATTTGGTTTACTTGTTGGCAAACAGCTGCATATTTACACATCCAGCAGTTATGGAGCAACATTGGCATTCTTTTGTAGCCATGTTTCTGGCCACCTGCTGAATGTACGTCCAATATTGACTCTCTTTAGGTCTGTTTTTGGTCTCTATCAACTCCTGACAGAAACATCTATTTATCTTCCAATACACTATTGCCTGTGCTTGTGGGTTGGAACACAGCAAATGTTTATCCTTGCTGCACTGGACAGACCTAGGAGCTGCTGTCTTGTCTGAACTTCCATTGTGTTACATTGACCAGGAGAAGCTCATCGTCAGCAGGTGAAAAGAAACCACCACATGTTGCAGGGATAACTGTTTCTGAGTGAAAAAAAAAAAAAGAACGAGCACCAGCCAAACCCATTAACACAGAGAGATGAGCATAAACAGAATACAGTGCAACAGGGAAAGGGTACTGAAAATGAAAACACAGGCAACAGCTGCGCATGATCTTCCTTTAATTCCCCCAGTCATTGTAAAGCATTGCATCTTTTTGTTATCATGACATGCACTGATCCTTCCCATAAATCTCCTCAGTCGCCTTCTGATGAGGGAAAGTGATAATCTGTGGAACAAATAGAGCGATGATCCACCATTGTTATACAAGAAAAGCCTCTGGAGAAACATGAAGACAAATAGTAAAGAGGCCTCAGTAATTCTGTGTTTACTCTACTTCAATCGCTACTACAACTTTCATTGGCCAGAACTACTTTGATTTAGTTGAGAGTTGAATACTTGGGTGTGGGTGGGTGAGGACAATGGATGTCTAACAATGAACAAAAGTCAGTTTTAGATAACAATGATTTAAGAAGTTTTTCCTCATTGATGGTCAGCCAGAACTGCACATGCTTGTAGTTTCAACACAACACAGAGTTAATAATCTGGGAAAAACTGTTGTGTTCATGAGACACGCATGTGGTTCTTGTGCATTCTGCATAGTGCTGTGACGTTACATTAAGCGCATCAATCACCACGATTTCTCCACATGTTAGAGAGCCATCAACACTGTCCTCTGCATGTACATTGCCTCTGCAGGTAATTCAGTTAGCTATAACACCCTTTCTGTGTCGGTCCACAGAGATCTTTGCAGTATAAGTATGATTGAAACCTTACATAAGAAAAAAAACATTTCAGGTGTGGTTGCTACAGACATGGAGTCCTCAGAAATTCAAGTATTGACTGCATGGCAGTTCAGTAGCAAAACAAGGCAAGCATTGCCAACCTTGCTCTATATCATCAAAGTGAATGAAAGAACATGATTTGCTTTGGGGAAAATGATTTGAACATGACACAACCTGATACATCCAGTTCATGTTTCTCTGGCGCAATAAATGTGTGAGATCCAACGCTAATAGACAGACAACAGCCATACATTCAGCAGGATACAGTAAACCGCTCTCAGAGTTGCAGAGTTGTGAGGCGTTCAGGAACTTGACCTGAACAGCTGTATACTGGAATCCCACTTGCACATTTATGGTAGACTAATGCAAACAAGTCAAATATCCATTCAGCAGAACAAACACACACAAACACATGCACGCACACACACACATATATAGCTGCTGGCTACACACAGGATCCATCCAATCTCTTCTAAGTACACAAGACATAAATCATCCATAGACTGTACCTCCCCTAATTAGCCTGGAGAAAAGAATACTGTCTTACAATGCTGTCATACATTCTTTGATAAAAATCACTTTGACAGCAATGAAAAATGATTCCTTGAAACATACAACAGATGGAGCAATTTAAAACACAAGACATGTTTTACATGAGTGGAGGAAAGAAAAGCCTTGAGCATGTTCTGCATTGTCCTCAGACAACATTCAAATATTCTCATTCCTGAGGGATGATGCTTCAGTGTGAACACGATCACACTCTGAGCAGGATTTTCTCTGGAAATTACTTTGGAGCTGCGGAGCAGAGCGAGGCCAAAAAAGGAAAGCCATACCCTCCAACACAGTCTACATTCATGGCTCCCATAGCATCAAGCCTTGGACACACTTCTCTTGATTGTACTAATTTTTTGGCTCAGACATCAGTGGAGCATGTAAGGAGATTACAGACTTAATGGCAGACTGTGACAGTAGGTACCAAAGCTCAGGTCCACCACAAACCAACAATAGAGAATGGCATGAGGCCAGAATAAAGCCAGTCTACACTTCCTCTATTTTTGTAACTCACTAGAGTTTCAGCAATTATCGCTCTTGGCTGAGACCCAGCTCTGGGTCAGTCCACTGCAAGCAAGGAGGAAAAACTAGCTTGCAGGAGAAAGAGGTCGCCAGGTCCTGCCTTCAACAGGAGGTTCAAAACAAAGATGTAACCCATCAATCAGCAATCAGCTGTAACTGGTCAAAACACATTGTAAACAAGTCTCTGTTTCACCTGCCAGATGATATTGTAGTTTCAGATTCATTATGTATGCATGTTTATGGATCATTTAGGCTGTGGCCCAAATATATTGCGCTGTATTACATGACATACACCCATCCGTTCATTCAGACAGCCTGTTCCTTTGGATTGTAGCACAGTGAGTATAGACTAGTGTAAGTGCTGCGAGTGATTAATAATTCTTTCTGATGTATCATCATATAGTTAAAATAGAACTGACTTGACAAATGGCTGCCGCAGTGTAAACTGAGACCAGTATAGTAACTGATTAATGTTTGCATGTGAAAAAATGGGAAAGATGCAGCAATTTCATCAGGGCTGCAACTCAAGATTTTCATTATTCATTAATCTACAGATTACTTCCTTGATTAATCAGTGTACAAATTGTTTTTAAATTTAGAAAAATCCCATCACAAAGGCTTTGTCCAACCAGGAGTTAAACCCCAAATACACTTAGTCTGCTGTGCAGAAGAATAAGAAAGACAGAAAATATTCATATTGCACAAGACTAAAACAGGGATTTTTTTTTTTTGCTGGTTTTGCAAAAAAATATTACTTGAACAATCAATTTTGACATTTGACATTAACTTTGTTTGCAATTGATTAATCAACTAGTCTTTGCTGTGGGGAATGTAGAAGAGGTTGTTAAGAAAACAATGCTTTATGTGAAACAAGTCATGCGATTACACAAAATAAAACAGTGTCGGAGAAGAAATGTTTTGTCTTTGTTAAATTGTCCAAAACCACAAAGGCCATAGTGGATTATCCCTCTCACACTACGGCCCCTTGCAAAAAAACACAACATGAAAACTCTTCAGTGACTTCTGAGGCTTTTTAAAATGCAAACTGAAAATATGGTCCAATCTTTGACAATTGTGCAATAAACAATCTTATATTACAATAAGTAGGAACTGCCTAAGCTTTAAATTATTTTTGTAATCGCGATGAGGCCACCACATGTGCAAATAATGGACACGCACACTTTCTGACCTGAAGACGCTGCTGTTTAACATCCTCTTTTGCAGTCGCACAGCATAAAACTGAATGTCCTGTTGGGATTTTCCACACACTGTTCCTCTGGTGGGATAAGTTATGGAGGTGAGGCAACTGTGTCAGTCAGCGAGGGTCAGACCTGGCATGCAGGGGCCACTGAGGGTCACTGATATGGGACACAAACACTGAGTGTTCTGCCATGGCACATTGACTTTGTGAGTTGACCAGTGGGGCCCGTTTCCTTGTTAAACACAGACAGGCACGTTTCTGCTGTTTCTACTTTACACAGTGTGCACAGTGACAAACCTCATGGGAGGATGAAGAGAACAGATCTCCGAATGCTTATTAATTCATGATATATATCATTTAGAGCAGTCTGAGTGAAGGGATTCTTGCAAACTGTGAGACTGCAGGTTGATGAGTATCATAGTTGCTGCAAAGAGAGAATGATTTAGAACTCTGGAAGAGTAACAAGAGACTCCACAGTTGGAGAGTGTGACCTCCATCATAACTGGACTGTCTACTCTATATACAACATGTTTACCCTGAAATAAGCCTTCTGATTGCTACAAAAACTGTCACCTGAAAATGCTAAAACGTACATTAAACCTTTTGTTACAAAGCCATCTACTCCAGAAATGTCATGCTTCATCATTAAACTAATCAATTCAAATTCTGAGAAACAAGTACAGCTAAATAATTCACAATGAATCAAACAACTACAAGTATTTAGGGTTCTTTTTTCCACAATAAGTGAAATCTCTACAACATGACAAGCAGGTTATTATGACATGCACTAAAAGGTTACTTTTAGTAAAAAATCCCATAAACTGCAAACCATAAACCTCAGAGGAATGTTGTGATTCGAGGTGGTTCGCTGGCTTAAGAGGGACAGACTGAAAAAAAGACTGCACACTGATCTGAGCCAAAGGCTTTACTTTACTAGGGCCGGGCAATATGACTATGTATGCCTTAGTATCTATGCTACTGTACACATTTACATGGAAAACGTTTTGTTTTTAACTCAAGCTTTGTCACATTCTTAATTGAATTCATAGAACCACGACTGTATCGTGATGTACATCATTAGCATGATATAAAATTCCATACTTACAGTGAGAGAAGATTTTGGCCATACTGCCCACCACCACTAGCTACAACAAATCAGTAACATGCCAGAATATGTCCCCTCTAAACATTTAGAAGTCCAAGTGTGCCCTTGTTGTACTCTAGAATAAACCTCAGGTTGTAAGAAGGCATGCCTTTGTGTGTGGAGAACCAGTGCTTTTTGGTGGCTGGTTACTGCAGCGATAACCACAGGGACATGATAAGACATCCTCCCTTCCAATCTAAATCAAACTCTTCCAGCCCGCCACTGCCTCCTGGTCTGGCCGACTTCCAGCAGCCGTAATCAGGGGAAGCGGGGCCGGCCGCCACGCTGTCTTGTGGTGGGATCACATTACTTTAATAGTCTGAGACGGACCAAAAGATAGCTCAATTACTGTGCTGGTACAATTACTGGGCTCTGCTGTGGTAGAGGGGGCAACTCAAACAGGCAGAAGATTAAAGACTTCCACCTGGCCTGGTGGAAAACAAGGGGGGAATCACCGTGCCAGATAAGTAGGAAATGAGAGATGGAAAGTTGGAGTGAACACAGGAAACATAAGAAACTCTGTGTTCCTAAACATCTCAATCAGTCAGTCATCAACAGAGCTTTGAGTGATGAGCACACCTACTGCCACACGAAGCTTTAAGTGAACAGCAGATTGAGAAACGCTCTCAGATGCAGCACCCTAATGTAAATACCTCCTGTCAGTACAGCCTCAGACTGCTGACTTTATGGAGATCCGACGTTGGGATACTATTTCAAGAGGTCTCTATTACAGGGGATATAGTGAGCTTATGTAAAATCTGTGTTTGTGTGAAGACCGGCTTGTTAACCGGGCCTGTAGCCCAAAGCAGGAAACGGAGGGAATTAAGTGGAGTGAATGGATATAGCAGCTATGCTGTTAACCTGTATGTAACAAGGCACAGCGACTGGTTCAGGACACATCGGATATGGTCCCATGTCTTGAAAACCCACAACACTTCCTCATGTGGAAAAGCAGGAAATATGTGCTCTCTGGAGGGGGAATTACGGTGCCGTGAACAGCATGACGTTAGAAAGGTGCAGCTAGAGGAACAGGAGGGCTCTGGGCACAGACTGAAACCAGAGTTGTACCAGTAGCAAGTACAAGACATGTACACCATGATACATTCTTTATAATGCAAACTTCTGGAAACAGTAAATATTGATTTGGTTTGCCTTTTCTCTTTTAATCATTTTTGTTTGTTTTCTAGAATAAATAAATACATCACAAGCAGTTTTTGGCCCTGATTGAATGGACACGCAAGCCCACGGGACTGGTTCTCTTCCTCCTTGTATTCAGAGCGGTTATCCACAGTGACTAATCACTCAGTGCTGGAGGGTTGAGAGAGACATAAAAACTTCCTGTGCTGTTTTCCTCTCGCTTAACTGCTGTTGTAATCTGTTCAAAGCGGGCCTTCAGAACACTGGAGCCAGTCATCAGCAAAGTATATGAAACATTACAGTGGCATAAACTCAAAGAGAGGGCAGGTTCCTCTGTGGTGCTTAATGCTACAAGTAGCATGACATCTGCAGGTTCCTGTATTAAATGTAAAAAATGAAACTGTTAACAAAAAAAAAAAAAAGATTCAGCTGTAATGACTGCAGTTTGTGAACTATAGCTTTCAAATGTCAAATACTATCAAGGTGCACTTCACTTTCAAATAATTTAAATTAGGCTGCCGTCAGTGGTGGTGGCAGTGGTCACTGCAGAGTTCAAGGTGGAGAGATTTCCACCAGGTAAGATGTGAACATCATAAGAAGTCTCCTCTCTGGATTTAAATATGTTGCATCACAAAAAGTGACAGCACAGCAAATATTCCCAATGATTAGGAAACACTGGGTCTTATCATTTGATTTTACACTGAGGATCTGAGAGCAGCTCAAAGTGCTTTAAACCTAAACTTAAAACTTAAGCTTTCAATCAAAGTTTTTGATGTTTCAATGTTATTTGGTCATTGTTCTTTATTACATTTTTTTAATCCATTTAATTGGCTCTTCCATTACATTTTATTTTTATTTCTCATGTGCATTAGTTTCATTCATGGACAACTTCTTGGGCTGTGTGCAGCATGAAACCAGACCAGTTGCTCATGGCATGATGGGAAAAGAATGATCATTGACAGACTTCTTTATTAAAACTATATTTGTTTGGCTGTGCTGTAATTGGCTGCACCAGCTGTCATTGCTGTTTGCTGTAGCATTACGCTGCACTTACTGTTCTCGTCAGTAACCATGGTGGATTCTACCTTTTAGATCAGTTTGTGTCATATAAAAATAAACTAAAACACAATAACAAGTGGAAAATCTTTGACTTTGCAGGTTAAATTATGTAAAGCTTATCAAAAGATCTCATTTTTTCACAGAAACTTATCGACAGTGTGAGAATAATAAACTTCAGTCTCTTCAGAAGACTACGCAGAGCCCCCTTGAGCATTGTCTCATTTCCCCTCTTGGGATGAATAATATTTAAGTATGACCCAGGGGTGCGGCGAATCCAAACATTAAAAGTCTGCGTGCCATTTTACTGCATAATGGATCTGTGGTGAGAAATGACTATGCTTACAGACATGCTAAAGCTTTCAACACACAGCAGCTTTCCCCCAAGACAACGCCAGTGTTTCCTCCTGATGATTTTCCTTTCGGGAGAGGAAACGTACAAGAGCGCCAGTCAACACTTGCCCAGGTCTGCTTCTAAACTGTTGAAACATTCATCAGAGGACTCCAAAGGAAGTGGATTTAGTGATGAACATGCCCTCGGGTCAAATTCCCTGCTGTTTTTGCGGGAGTGAATAGCGCTAATGATATAGTTACGGCACTGTACAGCTTGGAGGTATTTCTACAAATGAAAACTGCTGACTGTGGGTGTCACAATGTCAAACATTCACCTTCATTTTTTTTCCTGCCTTTAAGATACTGACAGGTACTGAACTTGAGACATTAAACAGCCCAATGAGGTCGCTCTTTCATGTTTAATGAATGACATGAGGGCAGAGGGCAGGAGAGAGAGTTGAGAGTCAATCTGGCTGAGGGGAATCAAGGCCATCCATCAGTCGTCCCACTGTTTGACACACTCAACCCGAAGCACAATGACCTGCAGGTCTGAGGTTAAGGTCAGTGTCAGTGCGACTAAAACAACCAAAGAGGATTTTAGACTTCATATAAAAACCTCAACTGGCATGATAGCTTGATATACAGCTGCATGACAGGCATTCTTGCACCTAACCCTGCATTTTAATGGCAATCCTGAATCACTGTTAGGAAATAATGTATAACGCAAAGTCGGCCCTCTACAGTGTATCTTTGTATGGATTCTTGCCTGTACAACTTGTGTGATCTTGTTGTGATTGCACATCTTTTCATGCCCAGATATCATAGTTAAAACCAGCTAAATTGCTAAGATTTTCGGACATCTAAAAAGAAACATACATGTCAATGAGAAGCAGCTCCTAACTTCAAGTTAAAATAGCTGCTATGTGCTACAGCAGACCAAGAGGATATTCTACTGACCCATGTTCCATTCTTTTTTAATATACAAAAGAAATTTGTCGTGGGCATTTGAGAGACACGGTTGAGTAAATAAACTTCCAAAGGCCACAAGTCCATCTCTTGCACTGGAAGTGCTTTATTCTAGACATCCTTAGCTTAGACATTCTGCTGTACTACTGTATGAGCCTGTCATGTCAAAAAGCCACAGTCCATAGATTCAGAGATTTCAACAAAAACAAATGGGCTGCATGTTTTCACAGATGTGAGCCTGACAGTTTGCTTTGCATGAGAGACGCTTCATTTCTCACTGAGAAAGGCACAATGCACATCCAGCTGCTGGGACAGGATCCATCTTTGGACCACACCTACGGAGGCTGCAGAACAGATGAAAGAGGTGAAAGGGTCTTAACAGATCTCCAAGTACATCTGGAGAAGTCGACTTTGCAGACAGCCAGTCCCCAAAGCTGGACTCTGACCAGGCACATAAACAGCACCTGTGGTAATCCACCGGCCTGCGTCCTACAAGCAACGCGAAAAGTTCTCTAACCATGTCAAGCCAGGTATTCAGTGAGATTCATTCAAAGGCTTCAGCTTCAGAACCACAGAAATGTGGGAATATGAGGCAAGTATTTGTGATTACATGCTCATTAACACTTTCTAAGTGCTTGTTCCTTCCTGGTCATGTTCTGAACGCCTTTTTGCAGTTCCAAGAACCACATGGCCAGACGAGGAATGTGTCGGCTGAACATGCAAACAGATGGGGGGAGACGGCCTTTGTGCTACATGTGTCTTACATACCGGTTACTAAAACAAAACCGCAGAGGGCAGGGAGGGCAGGACGGCCTGTAAATTAGCATTTTACATGAGATGAGGAAAGCAGAGAAGGGGCTTTTGGACGGCCGAGGGAGTTGGTGAGTCACGTAATGAGCCTGCTGGAACACTGAAGGAGGAACACATCTCAGCTGGAGTGGAAACGCGAGCAGTGAAGCAAGGTGTGTGTTTGACAGAAGACAAACCAACCAAGATCCCAGCACCGTATGAGAGATGATCATGGGATGGGAAAACAATATTTTCCAACTAAAAGAGGCCACTCTATTTCCATAGAAAACATTAATATCAGCGCCAAGCCCTCTCTCAACAGACATACATTAATTTTTAATTTACAGCCCCCTGACGTTTATTGATTTATTTTCATGATTGTTGCTGTTACCTGTGAAACATATAGCCACGAACCACAGTAGAAAAACACATCCGAGTTTCCGAATTACATAACTGATCCTGTATCTGCTCTCTGTTTCATGTTACACCTCTATGTAAGCAAGCCTTCTTTTGAAGCTGGAACATGAATGTGTTTTCAGACTGACACATTAAATAGGATCCAGGCCTGTCAGCAACATCTCTACTGCACTGTGTCTGTTTTCATGTGGCAAACATGACAGAGTTAAGTTAAACACAGACCCAATCTGTGCCAAATACTCACAATGCTGCTGAAATGAGTTAACAACCTGATGAGGCTGCGTTTTCTAACATACACTTGTTAAAAGCTTTAATCATTCTCACCATGAGAATGACTTCTTTCAGCCACATTAGCAACATGGCTCGGTCCACTGCTTTGGTCCAGACAGAAATATCTCAAAGGCTATTGGATGGATCACTATGAAACACATATCCAGCAGTTTTCAAAGTTACTTATCCAGTGAAATATCTCAACATATGCTGGATGGATTGGCACTAAATATTGTACAGACATTGGTTCCCAGATGTTGAATCCTCATGACTTTAATGATTTCCTGACTTTTCCTCTAGTGCCACCACGAAGTTGATATTTGGTGGTTTTGAGTAAAAGTATTGGATATACTGACATAAAACTTGGTTTCCCTTCAGGGTGAATTGTAATAAGTCTGATGATCCTTCACTTTTCATCTGTCAACTTCTTCAAGTTAAACTTTTGTTCTGTATCCTAATACTTCAATCCATTTATTTATGACAAAACGTGCAAAACTAATGACATTCTCATCAGATTCAACTGTACTTTGTGTTTTGTGCCAATTAGCAAACATTAGCATGCTAACACACTAAAATAAGGTGAACGTCATAAACATCACACCTGCTAAACATCAGCACGCCAACAGTCAGTGTTTGCATGTTAGCATGCTGACATTAGCATTTAGTTAGCATTGAGTGTACAGAGCTGCTGGCGTGGCTTTTAAGTCCTAATTTAAGTCTCAATATGGACAGGATGGAAATTTAGACTTTAACGAACAGTATGACAGGCATGGGTGTGGAAGTAATTGGTTGGTTGGTTAATTGATTTGTCAATCAACAGAAGTTTCGATAATGAATTAAGTCATCTATCCTATAAAATATAGAAGATTTGGTTAGACAGGCCTCATGACCTGAAAACTCTTCCCTGCCCTCATAACCACTGCCCTGTCTTGTTCAGGTCTTTGTTATCGTGCAGACCACAGTGGACGAGGTAAGAAAACACCAAAGTTATATTGACAAAGTCATTAAAGTGCTTGTAAAAAAACTCTTGTAAATTTTTACAAGGCACGCTCTGCTCTGTCAAATGGCCCTGTGCTGTATGAATCCTGACCCTGAGAGTCAAGTTCAGTTGAGTCGGTTGCTCTTCAGGTCTCCAGTAATCCCCTGACTGGCTGAGAGGTCGTATCACAGGGACATTAACGCAGGGCAGCCTAAAAGGTGACACAGTGAAGGTGTACAGATTAGCATGACAATGAAAAGTCCTTCCTCTTTTCTGTCATTCTCTCTGTTCTCCGTGTAAGGCAGTGAAGATATCTGCCTCGACATGAGAACTCTGATCAGAATTTCTAGCCATAAAATGTAGTGTTCTGTCATTTTCATATTGTTCTTCATTGCTGTCAACTTTGTTAAACGATGCCAACATGCTGGAAATGCTTGTTCTCCACACTGATAGATGGATGAAGATGTAACATTTAGCAAGTGGCTGTCATTCTGATGGAGACCCACTAGCAGTGGAAAACGAGTTCTCACAAGCAGTTCGTCCTCAAACTGACCTGCTTTGCATCAACTGATGGAAACTCAATCTATATCTAGTCTCAGCCCTGCAACGCTGTAACGACAGCCACACTCAGACATCCTGACAGGCTTATGCCTGCCTGTAAGGGCGCCAGCAGCACAGATACCGGCGGTTTTCTCTTTATGTCTGTCAGCGGCACTGACCACAGCGGGTTACGTCACTCTCACCTAATCAGCAGAGATGAGAACAGAGCTGGGACACCAGAACCAGGTTATCCTCACTTTACATAGGAGGGAAGGAGCCAAAGAAAATGAGGAAAAGGACAAAGACGGAGACATGGTGATGATGATGATGGATGACAATTGATTTTGCACACCAAGGCAGTTATCCAAGACAGCATCGGTCTCACAGGCACCCAATCACTTGAGACAACAGAAATTTGATAGCACTGCTATTATGGTAGGACATAAATAAGCAGTGATGCCATACCACACTGTTGAATACCTTCATGAGACCAAACATGTCAACAAGAAGATGGACACAATCATCAAGTCCCAGTAGCTCATTAAATGTAGAGCATGTTGTAGAGAATTAGTCAAAAATAATTAGAGAAAAAGTCAAAATGAGCCATTATGGGTGGCATTGAAGTACAACTGCATAAATTTCTCAACTGTTACTGTACTGTACACGTTAGCTCAATGACTGGCACCCTGTCCCTTCTCCAGTCTGTGAGCATTTGTGTGGAAAAGGGACCCACATGTGTGTAAATTCAGCTTGTATAAAGTGTGACAGGAATGTGGCCAGCTGAGTCTCTATCTGCAACATGCCAATCTGCAGACGTACAATGTCACGTCTCTTGAGAATCCACTGCAGACTGCCTGGCTGAAAGAAGCACAATCAGTAGCATTGTGTGCATCCCAACTGTCTTTCCCATTGTTCATTGTTCACAAGCTTTCTGTCAGCATGTGCATGTCTACTTTTACTGTACTGTTAAAGCCATTATACGAGGTCATCACAGAGATGAAAGACAAAGAATCCAATTTCTAATTACATGAATGGGATAATGGCTATGACTAATACTTAATGCTAATAGAAGTGACCATGATGACATGCAGGCTGTTCCTTTGAATCTTGTGTCATGCAACGGCTGTAGCGCATGCTCCTTACTGTAAGATGCGTCTATGTTAATGAAAGATAAAAAATCCCTCTATCGAGTCATTTATGCAATCGTGTCCTTGAAGTCCTTGAACTTCTTTCACATATTTAAGTTTTAAAAAGGTCAGGGAAGCTGATTTGTACTGAAAACAAGACTTATTTCCTCGGTTGTTTTAAGGTTTTTAGGACTCATAATTAAACAATTGTGAATAGATTATATGGAATTTGTGTTGTAGTGTTTCAGGTTTTTTTATGACTGGGGCTGGTCTGGCTATGGACTGATTAGTTGCTTAATGTGTCCAACAGACAAACATGTGGCCAACAAACATATGCACTGACAAACAGCCAAGCACATAAGCACAAAAAAAATGGTTAATGTCTCATTTTGGGGAGGAACAGCTTTGATTAGAGTGGCGCAGTGCCATGCAGGCAGTGAAGAAAGAAAAATAGCTGTCCTGTGGTCCCCAGAAGCAAATCCTCCAGGGCTGTTAAACCTTGAGCGATCTGGACTAACATGAGAGCAGCGAAGGCGACACACTGGACTGAGCCCAGACTTCAAAACAAATCAATCACATTCAAGTAAACAAAAGATTAACAGGTCAAACGGGTCATGACAGACAGTGGCTGATAGGCATTTTAAAAGTGAGGGCATGGCTCACCCACAGAAAGTAAAGAAAAAAAAGAAAACAAATTTGTCTTCCCTCTGGCTGTCCCATGTAGAATCTGCTCGAGTTCTGTTAGTCATAACACACTTGTCAACTGGGCCTTCATCAATCAAGTTCAGCCAAACCAATAAAGATAAGCATCTGCACATGTCCATCACCATGAAGGATGTTTATGAATACATCAAGTTCATTTCAACCTGTTACACTATTCATTTAACCTAAAGACCTATTTATTTTATCAAGCAGGTTTACCAGGGTAGAGAGCTCGCCAGCAGTAATGTCATCTTATAAAAGAAGAGGAGATGCAAGTGAGTTGAAGCAATGCCAACATTTTCATGCTTTACTTCAGGGTAAACATTCATGAATAACACTGGTATTATTTCATCTTTTCAGTCTCAACAAATCCTCTCTGCAGAATTAAACCAAAAATGTATCTATTGCCAAATCCTGATTTCTCAGACCTCTGTGCCCCACAGCTGTACTGACATCCCAAAACTATAAACCTTGGCCTTAAATTGGCCACGCCAGGTGTAGCTGATTCAGAAACAACACCTTCAATACCAGCGACAGGCAGACATCTTTAAGCATGCAAGACTTACACTGTAAAGTTAAAACAAGCTATACAAGGCTAATAAAAGCATAGAGGGAAAATGTCAAAACCAAAATCTTTATTGTTATCAAGAAATTTTAAACTCCACCTTGGCTCTTGCATTTTTTTGACCTGCTTACTGAAAACAAACACTTCAGGAAATGAAACACTGGAGTTGACAGAAGAGCATGACTGGCATATTAAACTGTGCTGGGCCAGCCAGAGTACTCGGTTTATTTTATCATACGGCACACCTTGCTGATGTCACACACGGGTCAACGAAAAAGCAGATGGCCAGCAGAACAGTTAGTTTATGTGAGAGCCAAGCCTATAAATCTTCATATGAATCTTTGACAATTCACCTTAATCATGTTTAAAATGTGCTTAACTTTTTATTTGGCAAGAAAAAAGTTCCTGTACTATGAGGTAAAACGGGAGTGTGTGGCAAGGACAGGAATTAAGTGTGTGTGCATGTGTGTCTCGCTGGTATGAAACAACATTGCATCACCTGGCATCTATTTTGTGGAACACAAGCGTATTAAGGCAGTTTCTCATGTCACAGCTGAAGCAGTTAAAACTAGCCTCCTGGCTCCACCTTGCCTTCTTTTTAATGACGAATTACAATAATATGATAGTTTAAATGTGTCCCACGGGGCAAATGGTTGCCAAATAAAGTCAGGCCCTGCTATTAGACACCAATGTGCACTAGATTTAGGTCTGTACGCCTGCCAGGAATGAATACACCCTGCCAAAATCATGCCAAGTGCTGTTACTGCACCCTCTGCTCATAACCATAGTCTGGAGTCAGCAAGGAAGCATGGTATCTACCTGACGAGACAAGTAGAACATGACAAAAGAACAGATCCTATAGCCAGATCTGTGAGAGACAAACAATTTGTGCAGTTACCTCTAGCAGAACCGTAACATGGTAATACCACTCAAAGACTGCATGAAATTTGCTGAATATCATGACAGTGGAGTACCCTGGCACCACTGTAAATCTAGCCTTGCATCGTTATGGACGATTACTGTGATTGATATATTTATAATAGCAATGTATCAAATGAAAACAATGTGAGAATGTGCCTGTAGCAATGAACCGACAGAGAATTATCAGCTGAATCTGCAGCTCCCTCTGGCTTTACAGAGCTTTATAGTGAGTTTCAGCCAGAACACGTGAGGCCTAAAACCAGACATTCTTAAAACCATCAACTGATCAAAAGTTTAAATTTATAAAAGGTTTTCCCCTTTCTTAGTTAGTCTTAAGTACTTGTGGCAGGAAAGACTTTTTTAAAAACATTTTTTTAATTATGTCCATCATTAGATTGCTCACAATGTGTACTCGCAGTATGTGTGATGTGTTATGGGGAAAGTTTTTCAAGTGTCCCACTGAATCAAAGTAGCCTCACACATCATCCTGTTGGAGCCTGTTAGAGAAAATAACTGCAATTACTGCTGTAACTGATGTATAGGCCACATGTGAAATGATTTGGTTATAGCTCTTGATCATATTGATTGATTATCCTTAATTAAACCACGAGAGTCACCCATTATTTCATGATATAGACTGAGTTTCTCTCAGCACACCCCCAACTATGACTGACTTCCAGCGTCCCTGGTTTGTTTAGCTGCACAGACCTCTGTTTCCATTCACTGTCACTGCTCTCACAGCATTTTCAGCCGCAGCAGGCAGCTGTTTTCAGAGACCTGTACCAACTGTATGTTACCTGCTCAGCATAAACCAGCAGACAGGCAGACATAGTGGAGCTTTTAGCAGCTCAGCAGCCAGATATTTCCCTCAGGAGTTGGTAGAGATCAAAAACAGGGCTGAAACAGAATCAATGGACTTCCATTCAACACATGGCCAGAAACACGACTCCAAATGAATGTTAAAGTTGCTCCGTGATAGCTGGTTGTGTAAATAAGCAACTGTTTGCTAGAAGGTTCATCTCAACTTCTGTGGTGTAACGTGCACTTCACAGTTTACACTAACTATAAGTAGCCTAGATCTATAATGATCTCTAGATTGATACTTTTTAGTAAGTTTCAGACAGGAAAATAGGTGCAAAACAACATGCACAAAAGTTCAGAATAAAAGACATTTGTAGTTTACCTGCTGCAACCCTGCAGTATTTGTTCATTACACTGTTTATTATTATACAGAAAAAAATGAAAGTACAAACCCTTACCACCACAGCTCCATGGTGTTGAAATGGGTAAATGTTTCAAATCAAGTCACTAAATATGGCTAATCAATAAAAAAGAATGTAAACCAACACACCGCAAATAAAAAGAAGCATGACTGCTGGCAGGTTAAGCAGGTACTACCTGCCACACCAGGTGCATACTGTCACCATTAGTTCTTAAATTCAGCACAAGGCAGGTGTTTAACATTTGCAAGCTACAAAGAAACTTACGAGTGCTGCACAGAGAATGGACGCAATTACGTGTGTCAACACTTCAGTCGAAGCTAAACCACAAACAGCATAGCTTCGGACAAAACACCAGACCATTAACCTGCCCGTTCCCCATAAATCTGTGCCTCTGTGTCCTACAGGCTGTAATGTGTCTGCAGGCTCCTTGCGGTGAATGAGCGATGGGAGACGCATTGAGAAACGACACTACAAAGTGCTCAGTGAGGTAAATGCTAAAAAAAGAAAAATAAAAAGTCCCTTCTTTTATTCATCTTTAAGGCAAAACATCTGACGAACTCTGTCTGAACACTATCAAGCCACCCCATCTGTCATCTGGTTCCATTTGGCTTAAGAAGACATTACAGACAAGGAAGGAGGTTCTGGTCCAACATGTGGTTTGCACCTAGCCCTCTCCACCCGCTTTTGTTCACACAAAGCTAACCACACACTGTAACCTACTCCACACCCAGAACCAGACTGATGACCCTGTGTATATTGGAGGGAATGTTACACCACGCACGCCACAGTGTGGGCCTCTGCCTGGTTAAAGCTGGCTAATGGACTCCAGACCAGGGCACACCAAGCACTAAGGCTCAAGATCACGTTTCATTGGATGCAGATGCCTGCTTATGGATAAGGCACTATATTGGCAATGACATCACAAGCTCAACCTGCTGGAAGGGCATGAGCGTGACAGTAACATGGCTGTTCTTTTGATCTGGTTTGACTCCAGGGTTTGGTGATGTGACATAAGTGTTACAAAGAGAACAAAATCAACTGAATGATGATGATGATTATCTATTAAGAGGGAGTCAGAAAAAGAAAAAATACTTGTGTGCCTGCCAGACTTTTGGATTACACTTCTAACATGGTGTTATATCCTAATCTGATTATCACATCTGTAGATAGAGAAACCTTCTTGACTCACCATTTTAAAATCGGAGCAAACGTCATGGCTATCTGCTCATTAGATGACATTGGGTGCTAGTGGAAAAATTTGGACCAATGGCGATGACGCTACATGAAAATTCAGAGGGTCACTAGAAACCGATGATAACCATGAATAGAGAAACTGAATGTGAATGAATCCCTCCATCCAAACATTTCATTTTAAAGATGCCTTTTCATTGACTTAAATGTTGAGCAGAAATTTTGACTGAAGAAGGGAGAAAAGTTCAGGTTTAGGGCTACAACTAACATTTTTGTTAGCGATTAATCTGCCAAATACTTTACTCCATTGCTTGGTTTTTCCAACCAGCAGTCCATAACCGAAACAATATAATTCATAATCACAGTCTGCATCATTAGACTATGACTACCATAGACTGTTCACCTAATCATCACAGTTTAAGCCAAGATTCCACCTAAATGCACTTCGGATTAATCCTCTTGGGATCATGATCCACATCAAAATTCAGGACAATCTGTCTGGTAGTTTTTGAGATTTCTTGTGTGGAGTTTCAAAGGACAGACATATTTAGGCCCCACTGCTAGCAGGTCAAAAAGGTTTTGAAGTTGGATAATGTAAAGCACATTTATGTCATCCATGGTATATATGATTGAAAATATTTGGGGAAAAAAAAGGTTTACAGCTATGTCTGTGAAATGATGCCTTCCCATATTCCCAAAGTGCTTGAGACACATGAAAAGACTCCATTGACACTCTCACACTGAAGGTCAGAGAGGTTAGTCAGCAATTTCCACTTCTGAAGAAAGTGCATTAGTGTTGGAGTAGCAGTTAGGCAAGTGGATGGATGATGCTGAGAGGCATGCAGACACAAAGACACGTGCAAACCACTTTGCCTCTATGCAAGAATCACAAAACTCTTCCCAACAGCTGTTTTGCATACTGTGCTCTAGCGATACCTATCATAGGGTCAGAGGTTACAGTAAGCTATTCCTGCCATATGGAAGTCACATATCACAGCTAGATATGGCTGACTGGAAGGACGGATGGATGAATGGATGAATGGCTGGACTGGAAATGACAGAAATACTTCATACTAAGTTCACGGATGTACAGATATAGGCCTGCCATTGCACCCCAAATGTTTCACTCATTACCACATGTTCATCCACACTAAATCTGGAAAACTGCCCATGAGGTCAATGGAATTAAGATCCTCTTGAGAATATGAATGATATCAGAAAATTTAATTAGATTTGTAGATTTTTAAGTTCAAGTATAAATGTTGACTTGATGGCAATGCTGGTAGAAATGCCAAAAACCTTTTTCCTCCATTGATATCCAAATGAATTTCATCAAAATCTGACTATTAGCTTCTGGTTGCAGGTATCAGGTATCAAGCAAGAAGCAAGAAGACAAGTTGACAGATTGACCTGAGGGTGGCACTGAGAGGTTTCATCCTCTGTGGAGCATTGACATGTTCAGAATATACAATGGCAATATTTAAGGAAGTGGAAAACTTGGTCTAACCGCAAACTTGGCCTCTCCAAAACCGTTGTGGAGAGGCGTAGGCTCCTGCTAAGGTGGGGGAGGTGGAGGTGGTGGGCTGGAGCTGGTGGAAAGAGTCACAGCGAATGGTGTCAGGGCTGTTCCATTGTCTTTTCAAAACAACAGCAGAACCCATTCAGTTCGTTGACCAGGTGCAAGTCATTAATGGAGTGGGGGGCTTTAGGTTTGCAGTTTGTAGTTCTTCCAGACAGAAGCAGAGTCATTGGCTGAGAAGCAGAGTTGAATTTTCACAGAGTACAGTCGTTAAGCTTCTCTCACCAGCTTGCTAAACCTATCCTGTACTTTGACTCTAAACTTGTCACTGTGCCCACAGCTAAACCCCTGTTGCTTTTGCAACCATAACTGAGTTTGGCTGTGAGCCAGGGTTTGTCATTGTTATAACTCACCCTGGTGCATGATGGTACACAGCAGTCCTCACAGAAGCTGATGTAGGCTGATGTACAACAACTGTGAACTCATACAGACATCAGTAATACGTCAGAATGCTCAAAGTGTGCCTGAAGATCCTCCATAGCTTCACTGTTCTACTGCTTTCAAGTTCTCACAACAGCTTTGATTTCTGCCTGTATGCAGGGCTCCTCCTGGTTGGACACGTAAGAACCTGTCTGCATTTGGGAAGTTTATAGATGAGATTACCTTTGTTAAAGCTGGCAAGAACAATAATTAAGAAGTCCATTTCACAAACAGTATCTGGCTCGGCTAGCGCTGCGTTGTGTATCGGTAAACACCAACCAAAATGGATGAAACAGACTCACGGGGAACGCATGGGAGTTGAAAGGTTTACAGTTAATGAAAAATGATTCCAGGTCAGGAGAACAATGCTCAGGATCACCGTCACATCACTACATAAGCCTCCGTTATTATGAAAACAGATACCGGCACCTTTTGCTTTGCCAGAAATTTCTCTGCCGTGATCCACTCTGAAGCCCGCCAGCTGCAGACCAGAGGCCGCTCGATCAACACAGCCACATCTCCATGAAGCATAAAACCGAAGATGAAGAAGAGTCTCTGTCTTTCCCCACTTTAGCTAAAGTATGAATGCAGATGACAAGAGAAAAGTGGGAAATAAATGCACTGGGGTTGTTTCCCTGATGTTCATGAGCTGTTCTTTGCTGAAAGAGCTCCAGGTGCCACAGCAGAGGACTGAATTTACAAGCAAAAGAAGACAAAACAATGTGCACCAGGGCAAGAGAGCATTCTACAGCCCTGTCAATCAAACAAACTGATTGCTTAATCCAACATCCTGTCAGGATGCTTACCATGAAGTAATCAAATACAGCAAGTAAGTGACTGACAGGATGCAAAATGTCCGGGTCCTTCTCAGTTTTTGGTATTTTTTGGTGCCTTGCAGGTGCAAAAGAACAATAACAAAGACATCAAATGCAGCACGCTGTTGTACAGACTAAACATGGAGACCACCGTAGTCAGCATTTACAGTTTCATTTCTAAGTCGATGTGAAGCATGTTCTTGAGCTAATGACAATGAAGATGAGGAGACAGATTTTTAGTTATGGCTTTTTGTGGAGAAATGGCTGCTACTTCTGCACGAAGTTGTGTGTGCCTGCAGTTGGAATGTAGCCTTAGTTTTTGCCCATTGATGACTTTATTCAAAACACAAAATCCCCAAAACAGTGTATACATTAGCCCTGATGCCAAAAAGCTGAGTTCGACAGCACCACATTGCTTTAAACAATCTTAAATTGGCTTAGGATAAAGTCACTATAACTTACACTATGTGTTGGCTCATATTCAGGTATTGATTCATTGTATCTGCAGAAATCACAAATTCGAAATTGAGTGCAGTCACCTGTGGAACAGGGCGAGATTAAACTCAGGAAATCTAACCACAACAGCAAACACAAGTAGATTATTAAAGCAGTATTACGTAACCATCGGCCTACTCAATCATATCCAGTGAAAGTTGCTTTAACACTCTGTCATCTACAGTAACTCTCTAAAAAATAGAGAAAACGCTCAACAGGCTGCGTCCAGTCAGCACGCTGCAGGATTTGTTTGTCACCTCACTGGTCTAATCCAAACCCTCAGCTGGTCCCCTGCCCTCTGATGTCTCTGTTTGGGTCTCCCATGTGGCTCTGACATACAGATGATAGTAATGAGGAAATGTGACAAGGACCAAACTGTAAAATAAACTAAGTATGATGCTGTGGAATCCAGACATGACACACTCAGGCACCTGGCAGACCTCCAATCCAAGATCAATTTCAACAAGCCACGGATGGATGAAACAACTCCAGCGCAGCTCTGAAAACACAATGTAAAGCTGGAGCATGTACCCCGCCGTCACTCTTATCAACAGTCCTGATGAAACAAAGGAGATCCAGACACTGAAAACACTGATGAAACAGCAGAGCTGGCTGTGGAAAACCATGTTGTGATTAACCAAGTCTGCTTGGCAGAATAAAAGCATTCCATGTGATTTAATAACTGCAGATGAGCTTTGGCTTCAGTTTCCACATGTGTTTTATGCAAACGAAAGACATTTCGTGCACATGATGTATCAAGCAAGTCCATACATTTCTTTTGGGCCATTTAAACGGAAACTTATCAATCAAACTGTGTGTGTTCCTCCACAGACGTCAGGACTGTCTCGATTTTAATTCACTACCAAAGATGAGATGGAAGATTTTATCTTGGCTCAAACTGATTTAACGCATTTGGCAACTGTGACAACGGCCAAGTGGTTTTTGACAATTAAGTTGCATACTGACAGGCAAGACAGCAACAACGATATAAATTTAAATTCTCAGTTGCAAAGTCAGTGAAGCATTTAACAGCGCATGCAAAGTACATTAATGGAACACCTCAGATTTTGGTTTAAAGGGCTTCAAATTTATGAGGAGACTGATGTTGAATAAATATCAGCAGGTTGCTAATTTGATTTACAAATGTGCTCTAAAAACAATTCTTAATTAGTTTAGTTTTTTTTTTTTTTTTTTTTTTTTCCTTTGAGAAGCTGTTAAACCAATTGAAGAGAAAGCCGTTAAATGCAACCGGCCCGCAGTGAAAATAGCCTTATTGTTTCATTGTGGTCTGAATTCAGTCTTCACAGCTTGCCAAACAAAGTCCTCCACTCAGTTTACAAGTGTTTGGGGCTCGCTCTGGCAGCATGGAGCGATGAGAGGAACTTTTAAAAGAGAGCTGCAGCATCAAGAGTTGGACGGGCCGGGGCTGCTGAGGGGACGGGGCTGAGGAGAGGTGGAGGGGTTTCATCTGGACACAGACTGCACTGAACAAATGATGTAATGATCTCCAGCTGATCAAACCTGAATCCTACTTGTTGTGAATGGGTGTTAAAGAGGCCTCACAGGTGTTTTTTGGTGGATCTTTACGAGTTTAAATTCACAGGGAAAAGGTTTATTGTCTGCAAGTATATGTGGTGAGATTTCTTGATTGTGAGCTCAAAACCCAGTGTACATAAAACAACGGAGGATTCAGATTAAAGGTAAGCAAACAACACAGAAAACATGTTGTTTGGGTAAAAACGTTCAGAGTATAAAAACCTGTTCAGTCAAAGGGACTGAATAATACACTAAATCAGACCAGTCTGCACTTTGAAAGTGTAAATCTAACATTAGTTTTCATGGTGAAAGTCACGTGTTGAAGCGCACAGGCGCGTTTATTCTGCGCCTATATCTCCCCTTAGGTCGCACAGGTGTGAACACCAGTCTTACCTGTCTGCAGCATCCCGGAGCCGGACTCGCCTCCAAAATCCACCGCTGCATCGTCAGGTGAGGCGCAGCTCGTCGTTATGAGCCCCAGCAGACAAAGTGTCCATTTCAACAAACAGCTGAACATCTTCCCGTGTTAATAAACTTTGTAATTAAAGATTTAAAGACATGCAAACCAGAGCGCTGAACGGTGCTCTGCGTGTACCAGCAGCTCTACTGCGGCTCTCTTTGGTTCAAAGTGAGGAACATCGCTGAACGGAACTTTCTTCTTAAACTTCCACAGATATTCACTAACTCCTCATCCTCTTCCCCTCTCCTCTTCCTCCTCGCCAGGCAGCAGCAGCCTCTCTCCTCCTGCAGCTGCATCCCATCACTGAGGCGCCAAACGAGGCAACGGAGGACCCGCCCCTTTCTTCTAATGTGGACCAATTAAAATCCTGCAGGGCCTCCGCCCAGTCTGTGTTCATGCCTGGCTGCAATTTATTTGCTAATTGCTCACTTTAATAGTAAGGATTGATCCGTCTCTTCGGACCTTTCATCACTCCAGTCTGATTATACTCCAGCAAGAGACATATATGCTGTCACTTATGACCAGTGTGGAGTCACATGATCTTAATTTCTCTGCTGATCATCATTCATATCATTCATTTAGGGTCATGTTTGTGTCCACCTGATGAATGTTAGTATATTTGCTCTCCTTTTAGATCTGTCTTCTGGAGCAAATGTCTGATTCTCCTAAAAGGTTCACCAGCGACAGTCGCTTCCTTTGTCTGTTTGCAGTTTGGTGCTGAAAACAACTTCCTGCTTCAGCCAAATATAACACTGTGAGAGCAGTGAGAGTGAGTCAAAATAGCAAATTTATGGGCCAGACAGAAAACAATAGATGAAAATCATTGTAAAGCTCTGTAAAGCTGATGAGAGCTGCAGAGGTTGGGAATAATTCTCTGTGGATTCATCTCCATGAGTGACACCTTTGTCATACAGGTGGTCATGTGACCCATTTTTAATCTAAAAATATTCATTATAGGTACTTTGATGAAATCATTTGGAATATTTATTCAGACTTGACAAAGCTCTTCCAGAACCACTGAATACTTTATACAACTGTTTTCATAGACATCCTCATCATGAGTAAACTCATCGGTGTAAAATCAGTAGAGTACACCTTTAATATCAGTTCCTTCAGTCAAGTTTTGCTCTCCCCCCATTTGCATTAACATTAGTTAAAGGTCAAAAGTAACTTTTGCTCCATAATGTTTTCCTGGGGGGAAGAAAATTGGAAAGAACCAGGAAAATTATGTCTAAATGTATGTCCATTAGATTTAGAGTGAGATCTGTCATATTAGTAACAACTTAACATCTTCAAGACAAACTACAACTATATTTTGTGAGCCACATCACTCGTCCAGGAGAGGGATTAGACTATATGTGTTTTCCTGGTTTCATCTGGATCAGTTTCCAGTTGATTAAAACATACATGTAGTCATTTAATCCTAGAATAACCCCCAGGCTTTATTTCTAAATGTGAAACTTTGTGATTTAATTCTCCAATATTAAGTTATTTATAATTGATGTTACTTAACAATTACAGACTGAATGATGAATGTGAGTTCAATCCTGGATTTAGATTCAATAAAATGCTATCAACAGCTAAAGCTCATTACAAGACATTTCAATGCACTCTCCAGGGATCTACATCTTGTAATTCCATTATCATACCTCTTTATTCAAGGACTTATGATCATACAAAATCCATAGGTACAGTCAAAATGACTGTGGGAGAGACAGTCAAGTAACAGATCAGGCAGCGAAGGATTCAGCCACTCCAGAACCCCTTTTCTGAGAAAGAGCCTTGTTTCCACTTTGGTGGTTTTGTGACAAAATGTTATTCAAGCTCTTTTTTTTTTTTTTTTTTAACTTTCTTTTTACTTTTTTTTACTTTTTTCCCCTTTTTTTTTAACCTGAAACAGATACATTGTGTGTTTAGATAATTGGAAAATACAACCAGGAAACAAGTTGTACAAATCATGGACTGAATGAAGTCAAACAATGCCTCTTTTTTTTTTTTTTCTTTTTTCTTTTTTGCACATGCACATTTTCATTTCAGAACATGCAAACAGGACACGTCTAGAGGGGGCAGCCATAGTAAAACTGTAAGAGGAAAAACTTGGCATCCTGTTTGTGTAGGGCTCATTGGAGGTCTGAAAATGTTGGATCATTTTTTTTTTTTTTTAATCTAGATGAACACAAATCTCTGCTCCAATATGGCAACTTACAGAAACGTTTCGAGACCATAAGACAACGAGCAATCTATTACGCTACCTTAATAAAGAACAGAGCTACGCTGTAGTTAGACCTTCCTGCTCAGAGTCTAAAAAGTCTCCTTTTAGATGATCCATCAATAGATTGCACAGATATGAGACAACAGGAAGTCGAAATAAAACACAAGGAGGTAAATAGACTTGGATCAAGTAATATTTGCAAATAATTCATATGTTCATAAACTTGCTTAAAGACTGTATAAAGAACACCACAAGATTTAGACAGACTTTGAAATTGGTTATTTTGATCTAATCTGTCTTTTGAGTCAATATACTCAGTAAGAGATAATCTGTCTATGCTGTTCCTGTGCAACAGTTGTTATATTCAAATAAATCAATCAGCTCAATGTTAAAGCATTTCTGTACCCAAGATTTTGATAAATCATTTAAAAAAAATAAAAAACTCAATCTACATTGAAAGATGTGAATTTGTTCTTTGGCCAGTTACCTAATTTCATTTTAATCTAGAGGATTTCTGTCAATCAGCTATATCAAGTGTTTTAAGGGTGAATCTCAGTTATTTTCTATACTTTTCTCATTTTCAACAAATACCATGAATAAAGCAAAAACAACGACTTGATCCTCCTAACAAGTATTGTCTGTGTATCCAAAACCTGACATAAAGTATCTTACTCTTCTATTATTCCTTATGAGCTTTACTGTTTCTAAAGACTAATAAAACCACATCACCTGGCCACGGTGTTGCAGTAGGTAACATGCTGCTTCATTACCATGAACACACGCACTGTAGTTTGACTCAACAGTCCCCAGTAATGCACCATTTACTCCTGTAAATGTTGTTACTCTGTTTGAACTACAGTTCCCAGCTGTTTCAGGAAATTACTGAGCATGTTTTAAAATGTAAACATTTATTCGTGACTGGTTTCTAAAGATTTACATCTTCAGTTGGAACCAATGAGCTTGGAGCTGAGTGCCGCAGACACGAGTAGGGAAATCTGAAAATACTGAAAGACAGACAAAGAGTTGTTGGTTGGTTGGTTTGGCTTTTTTCATGGGATTTGTTGACAATAACAAAACTGTAGAAGATGACCTTATCCTTTAAGGCTACAAATATGTCATACCCAGTGGGAAGAGAGAAAGAGTCAGAGTATAGTGAGAAAAACAGTTCAACCTGCTGTTATTGACAGAATACCTCAGATTTATTAATACTATTATTGGTTCTCTGGGCAAGGTTAAAAACCACTGCAAATGATTTGAAAATACAACTTGACCCAAGCCTGGAAAGAACACAGTTTTATATTTTGGGTGGTTCTATCTGGGTAGGCATCATGCAGTCGACTTGCCAACCTCAAAAATGCCCTGTGATACACATATATCAGCTTTGATACGGCTTGTGCCTCAGTGTGTGTTGTACTGTACATCATATAATACAATTTATAACTCTTCATACATAAAATTTGGTCGCAGTCACACTAAAGCCTGAACCTGGAGATTCCAGAGGGTAAAGCTACAGGGCAGATGAAGTGTCGTCTTGTTGCATAGCCCTACTTTAAGTCAACAGTCAGCAGCAACAACACAACTCGTTATGTACCTGTGAATACACAGACAGGTAACCTCTCCTACAAACCCTCACACAATACTGCTCTCAAAGGAATGAGATAAGAAGACAGGAAGCCCGTGAAAGCTGGGCAAATATGGCAGAGATGAGATATATACTGTATGCTTGAGGAGGTGTCTGTGAATATGACAAATTTGTTGATTAGAAATCAAAAAATGGCACTTTTCTCCATTCAGAGACCATTTCTACCAACTGACTGGCAGTATATTTGAAAGAGAAAGGCAAATGTTTACCACACACTCATAAGCAAAAGTACATATGCTATTTTTTTGACAAGTTCAAGACCCTGGCATGCACTACATTTCTTACTTTGGATCTGTAATTCTGACTTACCTACCACACGATTCAGTACAAAAAAAGTGTTGGTTTTTTTGCATTCTGTCCATTATACAAGATTCAAACTTTGTTCTCTACACTTTTTCTCAGCTGTGTACATACTTACATCCTCTACTATGTATTCAAGTCCACCTGACCAGACTGCGTCTTAATACATCTTTGAAAACGAGGCACTTAGTATTTATCCACATAACGTCAAAAAAAAAAAAAAAAAAGAGATATCTGGTCCCTACGTGCACTCCAAAAATTTACATCTGGTACAATTTACAAAAACGTGATCTGAAAACTCGATTCTAGACCTATTCTAACCCATCCAATTGTTTCATTTTTGTTACATTACTCACTGTGTCTGTTTGGTGTCATGGCAGAAGGTTAAGACCTACAGTAAATCAATGCGCTCTCCTAAGATCTGGTTAGAATTCGGTGATAGCTGATCAAAAAAAAAAAAGGAAAATAATTTGGTGGTAGCATCAATATGATCAAGTTCAAAGTCTTTTCTCACCTACATGGCAAACACAAAGAAAATGAAACATACAAAAATAAAAACAGTGTTGCGAGCAGCCATATAAATACCAGGAATGAGGCATCCAGATCTGTCTGAAACACAGTTCATAGTTTCACTCAAAGAATGAGGAGATTTTGGCTTTTGTCTTCTGCTCCAACACTGATTTTACTGGCCAAGGCAAAAATACTTAAGGGTCTTCACATGTGCTATAATTTCAGTGCAAGTAAAGGGGGTAGAAAAAGTCATCAGTGTCTTTTTTCCTTAAAGAGTTTGTTGTATAAAAAGGAGAGTAACCAGACAAAGCTGGAATGATTTCTGATCCCCTTTTACAGCACTTTCCATTGGCTTTTTCCTCAATAACTTTCCTTCTGTATTAATCTGCTGGCTTCCTGTCAGCTCGCCGGATCTGACATGAGCACTGCCCCATCCTCAGCTAACAGTTTTCTGCCACGTTAGCACCAGTCTTCTTCCTCCCTCTCCCTGAGACTTCCTGTTCCTCGGCTCCCGGGCCCAGGCGCAGAGTTGACCCCGAGGGTGAAGTGGTACCCATTGGGCACCACCCCCGCCCGGCCCTGCGTGGTGGGTGCCGTGACGGGCGCAGCAGCAGTTCCGTGTGAAGCTGAGGCTGTGGTGGAGGCAGTGGTTCTGTCAGAGCGTCCCCCTCCGTGGCTGCTCACAGTGTCCTGGAAGTCCTCTGTCTCCTCAAGGACGGCCTGTTGAGAAGCAACCTGTGGCTGCCGGTTTAAATTAGGGTCCGAGCCGATACGGGTGATCGGCATCGGGGTCTCGTCGTGGCCCCTGTATAAGCGATCGTGCTCTGAAAGGCCACGGCTGAAGCGAGTCTGGAGCCCTGTCGTAGCAGTGCTGGCACTGGACGGAAGAGGCGAGGAGTTGGCGGTCTTGTAGGCCACAGCAGGACGTGGGGTGAGGGGCGTTTGCGGGAGCTGCCTGCGACTGCGGCCTGGAGTGCTCGAACCAGACGGAAGCGTTACAGGGCCAGCTTTAACCACACTGCTACCATGCTGAGGAAACAATATATAGCAAATGACAAAAGATGGGTCAATGGGAAGAATTTTATTAAGTACGGAAAATTGGAAAAATGTCATATCTCTTCTTAGTGTGGGTAAGAAGTGTCTGTGCAATAAAATGACTCAAAATCACCTCTATTCATACTTTGAGCCTTTAAAGAACATTTTCTAGCACTTTGATCATAACGTTGTGTGTGCTTTGGTGCTAAGGTATTTCTTCATATACAGTATAACTCCAACACACTTAAGATGACAAGACAGCCCAAAAAATTCAGGACTGTCCGAGAAGTTGTTCCGAGGAGTGGAGACGAAAATACCCATGGATCATTGCTACCTTATGAGATCCAAACAAAGCATTTTCAAGCACGTTTTGAATGATTGTGAAAAGCAGCAGTGCTGAAATTGGGATGATTTTCCGATTTGTCATCCCAAACACACTGATGTGCAACTTAACACCCTCTGAAAATCTTGTTTTTCCTGACATCCAATAGTTTAACATCTCACCTCGCCTCAGTGATGCAGAAGCGTACTTCAGGGTGAGTCAGTACACTATCAATGTTGGTTGTGGTCACACAATTCAGAGCACACCCAATCACATGCATCATCCATCATCTTTAATTTGAACAGCTCATTGCTGTAATTGTAGCCGTTTTTATGTATTTTGATGTAATCTCGATTTTACGGTTTGGTTTGGTTTTATTCTGTCATGAAACAATATACAGACATACTGTATTTGCAAAAACATACATAAAAACAAGACAGACACTCAAAACAAAATAGATTTAAGAGAATATGCAATATGCACTGTATCATGTACTGCATATGCAAAGTCAAAAAAGCTGGTCACAGACAACTGCTGCACTGTCCTAAAATTAGGGGGCATTGAATAAAAAGGACACCGATTCCAACCCTGTTCACAACTATGGATGTGAACACCACACAATTAAAGCTGAAAGTAATTTAAATCTCATATAGTCATTGTTTTCATTTCCAATCCAATATGCTGGACTATAGAGCCAAAACAACGCCCCTGTCCAAAGACTGCAGGGTGTGCAGGACATGCAAGATGTCACTCACTGAGCCACATGTGGCAGGTAACTCACCTGTCTTAGCAAACCAGTGTCCTGTCCTTCTCCAGGAGACGTGGATCGACTGGGACCGGCTGACTTGGTGTGACACTGCTCCCTGCTGCCGTAACGCTCACAGGAGTAGTAACGCTGTTTCTCTCCTGCTGAGGAGTGGTGCCTCCTCTCATGAGGCCGGCTGCGGTCCCGCTCCCTCGCTCGTTCCCTGGTCAAACCTTCAGCTGAAGGGTCGGTGAATGAACCTGGAGGATGGTGTCATCAAGTGAGATGAGAAAGAGCAGGTAGACCATACAGTACATGGTTTAGCTGTCACCTTTATCACCAGTTCTTCATGTATGAATGGAGGAAGAAAACATGAATTTGATGTCTGAATTCAGCTTTATTGTATCAGCCAATGGATTGAGGTGATACTGTGATCCATTTTCAGCTCTATGATATGTATCATAATATATTCCTAGTGTGAAGTTTTGTTTCTATTACACCTCTAATTAAAGAGTGGCCCATGGCCCATCTATGTGTGTGTGTGTGTGTGTGTGTGTGTGTGTGTGTGTGTGTGTGTACATCTTGGGTGTGTGGCATAAAGCAAAGCACTGTGGTGAAATTACTGTCTTCAGCGTTGGAATAATTCCAGTTTTCTGATTAAAACCGCGATGACAGAAACACAGAAGCCTATTCATCATTCTGATGCGTCAGATCTGCCTCGAGAACGACAAGCTTGGAGGAGTGAAACTCTCCGTCGTTCTCTTGCTGTTTCTGCTGAGGAGAGCGCTGCTGGATGTTCTGCTATCTCACCAAGACGTAGCCGTAAATCCCTGTGCTGGGCCTGTCCACTGTGGCCTTTTATCTCAGCAATAAAGCCCAGCTGCTGCCCTCCAGTGTTAACACAAAAAACACCCTGCCACCAGCTCTCAGCCTTTGATTGCTCTAGCAGACGACCCCTGGTGTCAAACAAAGACTGTGACCATGACCCTTGACACTGAACATGAATCTGTCTTATAATGTTGCTAATTTTCCATACACTATCAACTTGCAAAGACCTGGAACTTGACTGATATATGTAATCCATCACATTTTGGCCTTTGTTTTTGGTCAAATTTATGTTACTGTTACTTCCAGATACTATTTTGAAAATCCCTCTTGGTGGTGCATTTATGGACACTGTGACATTTATGATTTAAGAGCCAGCTGAGTGTCCTAAAATCTAATCCAGAGGAAACACAATATGCCAAAAATGGAAGGTGTGAAAAGAATTATGTGAATTTTGAATTTTCTTGAAATAAACCGCTTGTTGTTGCTGCTCAGCTAAGTCTGTATCCGAGCACCCTTAAATGAACCACCATGGGTACTTGGTTTGGTTTTTTTGGTCAGAAATGGTTTCATGTGTATTTGTCTGATAGAACACAGGTAATCTGTATTGATGGTCTCAAACCAACCTCCTTTAGCATAAATAAGGAGTTCCACAAGGTTCTGTTCTGGGTCCTTAACATATTTACATTTGCATTTGGCTCCTCTTCATCTCAAGCTCTGTCAAGATAACAATCTACCTTTAACATTCTTAGACATCTCTGCATAATCTCAAACTTGTATTGAACCACATTCACATGGTGGCCATTTTCCCCTGATATGATGTTCAGGGTGGAATGCTCAAATGCTGTTATCCAAAAAGGATAATGTGGTAGAGCTGTGTTACAGGTTGCAAGTTGTATAAATATAGAGAACCAGGCAATTCTTTATCATTTCACCACTTTCTGATTGATTAGCAACTGAAAAGACAGATAGTTATCACCCTATTTGATAACCCATCAGCTATAATTACACAAGGCTAACATTAGCATTTAACCACTTTATAACATTTCCGTTTGAAAGTGTTATGATAGGAAAGGCATACATCAATTCTAAAACATTAACGCATATCTTGGACACCTGCAAGCCTGCAAGTAAAATGTACTGCATGCTTGCAAGGTTGTATGACTTGCAACCTGGTACACACCAGTACAAAATGATCCTTCTGATAAGAGCATTTGACGTGAGCATGACGTCAGAGGAAAATGGCTGCCATGCCAGTACAGTCTATGGTACCGACAGCAGTCTCACTTTTAAACAGCATGTGCAGCAACAAGCACAAGAGCTAAAGCTAAAAATTGGTTTCTCATATCCGAATAAACAATGTTTGTGTCTTGAGGACAGGAAAATAACTGTATGTATAACCATCATGTCTATACCTGACTATGGAGGTATCCTTCTTTTTCTTGCTACTCGCTTTACCTTAAAACAGCTTGAGGCAGCTCATCATTGTGCTAGATAAATCGTTACGTTACCTTACGTTCTCAGGTGTCTCTTGAAAAAAAAAAAGAGGAAGCGGTAATGAAAAGTCTATGCATTTGTGTGGATGGGAAAACTATTCAAAACAGTCATTTACAGCAAGTGATGTAATATGTCAAATTCACTTATTTTAGTGCCTCCCAACACATCAAATGCTCTCGCTCTACATTCTCTCTATATATTCATTTTATTTCTGACATTTTTACAGATGGCTCTAGTGTTCAGCTTGAGTGGTAGATTGTGTGCGTTGATTTACTGTATATGAGAAGTTAGCATGATGAGTGTGTTTGTGTGTGAAACAAGACAAAACCTTTTTCTTAATGTGACACAGCTCGTTTCTGTTTTGCAAAATGAGCAAAATGTAAATTTAACCTTTTTCAGCTGAATTTTGCAGCTCTACATGTGAAATCTGTGGACAGATCAGTCTTCCCAGTGCTTATGGGAGAGCTTGGTCTACATTTTATAAATGTAACTGTTTCTGTTGAGGGAACAAAGGAGGAAAAAGGGAAAAAAAGAGAGAGAGAGAAAAAAAATCCCCAGCAAAGCAGATTTTCCTCTGAGAGCTCACAACTCTCTCTGCTAATCAGATGGAAAGCCTGACATGTAAAATCCCTCGATGAAGTGCAGCAGAAACCCCTTCACCTACATAACCCGATCATGGAACTTTAATCCTATAAAGAATTTCTGCAGCGACATTAAGACATCCAAGTGATCTACTAGAAGAGCCTGGCCTGATATCACTGTCTCTCCATGAGAGTGATGCCAAGTTTCTCTGTGGACACTCCTCGCTGTATAATGTGAATTAATATTGCTGTGTTAAATGAGTTAATCTCTCAACAACCTAATATATGCCCATTTAATGGGCTTTTAAAAAATTCTTTGTTCATGAGTTTTAAGCCTGATGTGATGACATACAGTGTTTGTAGGAAAATGTTAAACTTTTACATCTTATTAGTGTTGTAGGGGTGTCCTGGAGGGTGCAACAAAGCATGTGAAGCACGACTAATTAACTTTTGCTGAAGAGTGGTCGCTGTGGAAACAAGTGGTAATTACAGGGCACGCTGCATTTACCTTCATAAGACTGCCTTTAGCAGGAAACAACAAAAATGTCTTTTTCAGTATCATGTACGTGTTTGGCTAACCATATTTAGCAGTTCACAAATGCTTTTTCTTTATATAAAATGACAAAAGTTACAGTAGATACTGGATATCAAAAGCTTTAACTAAAGTCTATTTAGCAGTAGGTAAAAAAACCCACAACCATTTGGCTTCTGTCCTCAGTGGGAAAGTGTATAATTGGCATTAATTCGAGGGTCAAATGACTCCGCTGTTGTCACAGGTATTTATCTTCAGCTCTGATCGGCAGTTATGGAAACAAGACACCCAGATGGACGTATTAATTTTCAGCCCTTTTCCAGCGCGATGAGGACATGCTTTGAGGTTCCGGACACCAGCGCGTAAATCTTTCCTGATATCAAACAGAACTATCAGCTTGTTATACTCTATTTCCATCTCATCATTATCTCATAAAAAGATACAAAGAAAAAAAATAAGAAAGGGCAAATTCATCTACTGGCAGCTGAAAGGAGTCAATTGCCTCTTTTAGCTGGTTTACCAGTGTTTAAAAACCTGCATGTATGTGCTAATTTTGGTGTATAAGTGGTATCTGCTTCAACCTTCTGGCTGGATGACCTGCATCAGCATGCATCTCTCACTGAAATAAATTAGAGGGCCGCATTTATTTTTCATACAATGCTCATGCTAGTCATGGCCTTAGAATTTACATTGTATTCTTATGTTCTGTGCAACACTTCTTCATACCTAAAGGACTGAATAGATCAATTGCCAGTGACTCCCAAAACTACGTTTACGGTCATTGTTTGCTTAGGTTTGGGCACCAGAACTACTTGGTTAAGTTTATTATTGGGGTTAAAATGAATAAATTACACTACATACATGCCGTAACATAAATACATTATGCAAATGAAAATAGGTCAACATTGATTTTTGGTTTCACATGGGACACAAACAGCCGTCTCCTGGATGAAAGTCCTGTGTATGTTTGACCCATTCATCCATCCATCCTCCTCCATGTGCAGATTTTCTTGCTCTGTATACTACACCACCTGACTTCCTCCTTTGCTCTCATCATAATTACTGAGACCACTAGAAAACATAACCTAAAAATAAATGTGAATATGGGTCATAACAACCTACTTGCATAGACAACCCATTCAGTTACCTACAGCATGATAAATGAAAGCCTTTCAGAATCCATCGCATCAATTCAAAAGTTTTTCTCATCATAATATAAGTTTGTTTTTTGTCCTCACCAACAGTGCTGGACGGTTGCACGCAGGTTGACGCAGCTCTATCCAGGGACTTCTGCTTCTTTGTCTCTTTGTCCCTGCGTCGATGGCAGCGATGGTGGTGGTGATGGTGGTGGGCTCTGTCCTGGCCCTGGATTTGCCCCGAACCTGTTGAGGACTGGGCCAAGCCAGGCCGTTCCAGGTCATACTCCCTCAGCCCAATGTCCTGGCGATGGTGTTGCGTCAGCGAGGATGCTGAGCGTCTGATAGGACTGAGGTCGACAATCGGCTGAGAGGGAAAGAGAAACATGGAGAGTTGTGAGGAAAAAGTAGGGCAGAGGGGTGGCTGTGGTAGTTTTACCCAAACCACTCGTACTGGATCACCAACATATCCACAACATACAGAAGACACAACCAGTGGACGGCAACCTTTTGTCTTCAGATCGACGTTCTTCTCCAGCCACAGAAAAGTTTGAGAAGAATGAACACAAATGTGTGACAGAACCTGAATACTTACCGTTTCAAAACTTAAACAATTTGTAAGCTAGCAGGCGTCTCTGCTAGTGAACAAAGAAGAGGTGGGGTGTTGACTTTGGCCTTTGTGGCATGTCTCACTTTTTCAACATGCCACTTCTAACCTTGGAAAGAAGTGTTATCTTTCTGTAAACTGCTAATGCTTGCTAATCAACACATTATGTTACACCTAATTTCAGGCTTTGTTGCTATAACAGGGAATGGGAACATTTCAGCTGCTCAGGCATCATAAAATTCATTACGGTAATAAAGTTGAGAATAGAAACTCACTGGATGGAAGGAAGTTCTATAAATGAAACTACTATTCTAATAAGATCGGATCTCTAATGACAGCACTGAGGCTACTGCTGCTGAGGAACACTCCAGCTGGCCATGTTTGATTTTACGTGGTTTGTAATCTCTTAATGGACGTAAGTCAATAAAGTCAGGAATGACATTTTTCTGCCTTTTTTCATCATCATCTTTATGTTTGTATGGTGAACTTGTTGGCAAACAGTTGCTTATTTACACATCCAGCAGTTATGGAGCAACATTATCATTCATTTAGATTAATGTCTCTGACCACCTGATGAAGTCCACTATCCACTCTCTTTTGGCTCTGTTTTGGTCTATACCAACTCCTGAGGGAAATGTGTAACTCTTTAGCTGCTGAGTGCTCCACTGTGTCCACCAGCTAGTTGCTAATTGTGTCTGTCTGTTGTGCGGAACTGAGCAGTGTTTTTTTTTTTTTTTTTTTTTGCTAACAGATGCTTCTTGCATGAGAGTGGTAAGGCTTACCAATACACTGACACAATCTGGTAAAAATTATTATATAGCCTCATACAGCTGAGAGCTGTAGAGTTGGATGAGCGACACCTTTCACGTTGTTTTCACATTGTCATTTGATACATGGCTGTTATACAACATTGATTATAGTGACTGTGAGTCTAGTGCATTCATTTCTTATAACCAGTTTCTCTCCAGCGATTAATACTTTGACTAATGCTTTGAGGACATTGACACTCACCCCACCTAATTCTTATCTTACTGACCAGCACAGCTATCAGGTAACAAACTGATGTGATAGGGAACTGGAACAGCAGCTAAGTTACCACCCCACCTGCTGGTTACTGTATAGCAGTAAATAGTTTTTGAGGACTTAAGTTTCCAAATGTATTTATCTAGATAACATACTGTAGCATCCAGTGCTAAAAATGTGTTTAGTCATGCTGCTATAAGGAACTTTGAATAGTCACTAAATGACAAATGATATGTCATTATGATGAGCTACTATTTTTCTTATTTGTTCTATCACAGACAGATTTAGGGTGATTGTGCTGTTCCTCTTGTTCCTACCCCACAGCCTAGCCCGTAGCTACAGTCAGGGACAACAATATGACAACACTGCAGAAAAGATTCATATTACCAAGTCATTTTATCTAGTATGCAGTCTTAAAATCTTACTTTTTTTTAAAGATAAACACCACAATATGCTCTTTATAACAAAGGAAAATAGTATATAGTCCTGAAAGAGAAATAAATCGAAGGTGCAGTAAAAGAAAGTGAGAGAATAGCGATAAGTCAGACTTATTCTGTTTGCTTTTGTTCTCATGTATGAAAAATAAGATTTTAAGACTGGCAGTAACATCAAATGACAGATACGGTTGGATGGCTTTTTGTGGTGTGTTAGATAGAAAATGTTATTTCAAAGCAAGAAAGCAGCAGTACTGTCCCTGCCTTGTTTAACACACACCGACTCACAGATAAAACTACACACTACTACCATACTACATAACAACACTCACATACACACCACCACATTTTACCAAAGTGTAGTACTGTACTGTACTGCTGTAGTTAATGGCTGAAAAGCAGGACAGAGTGCGTGACATACCCCGAATACACTGGACCACTGCACTGGATACTTTTCCAGGGATGGGTATGCTTGGTGGATAATGTAAATTTGTGTATTTCATGTAATGTGACTATCAGGAATTTCATGGAATGACCAGTGTATACTGTATATGTAGGAGGGTCACTTTGTCCATGATGGCTAGATGGTGTGAGCTCTGCACTGAGATGAGAGGAGCACATGGAGGCAAACACAGACATGAGAGGAGAAGAAGAAAAAGAGGGAGAGGACGAGAGGACGAGAGGAGGAGAGGAGAAGAAGAAGAAGAAAGAGGTGGTACAACAGGTGGTACATACTGCCAGGTGGGTCCCAGGGGCGTGGCGAGGGTGGCTCCGCTATCAGACAGCACACACAAGAGGGAGGTGGGCAAAACATTAGCAGTGGGCATTGAAATTAGGAGAAAGGGAAAACAGAAGAGGAGATACTACGAGTGATAAGGCTGGCGATAGTCTATATTTTCTTAATGTCAGTAAATCAGATGAAAAGACCCAAACCAATAAGGTGTTGATCCTACTGACAAGTACTGTCTGTATATCCAAATCCTGATCGATCTCATTCCTCTGTGACATGGGGCTCCATTGTTGCATACAAACTGTGTGACCATGAACTCACACATACTATAGTTTATTTTGACTAATGCCTCACATACAGCATCCTGCTGCTGGAAATACTCATTACAACACCAAATGTGTATTAATCCGCAGCTGAAAAAAGTCCCCAACACTATTTTCACCAAACACTAACTCAGCTAGCTTTTATTAGACATAAAACTGTGTATTTGTGAGCTGTTTTTAAAGCTTATGTCCTCAGGGGTAGGACTGGGAAATCACAAGGTATTGAGAGTAGGACTAACACATTGTTGGTTTTGGTCTTTTCATGGGATTTGTTGACAATAACAAAAATGCAGAATAACGCCAGCCTCATCCTTTAAAGAGAGAGTGAGAGATCAAAAGGCAACATAAACATAAGGAAAGCACATGTTAAGTGTTGTGGGAGAGAGGTGACAGAGAGAGACAGACAAGAACACACAGAGACAGGCAAACAGGGCAAACAGCGAAGCGAACCAGACACGATCAGACAGGTGAAACAATCCAGGAAACAGAGCAATGAGAGACAGAAAAATCATCCTGACATGACATCCATATGCAGCAGACGAGAGTAATTACCGAAAGTAAGAAAATGACAGTAAAAAGGTAAATGATTTAAACATGGAGTGAAGTGACAGTCATAAAAATCAGAGGATTACTGCAGACACTCTCAACTGTTGGATCAGATCCTGTTGCAGGTGAGTCTGAGTATTGTATGAAATATAATAATAATTAATGGGGCAAACAGGGCAAACAAAAACATTTTCAAAACAGCATCCTTAGGATTTCCAACTAAATTCAAGTCACACTTATTTACTATTTCACATTGTTTCACGTTGAAGGCCAGAATTTACAGATGCTCTAATCTATAAATCCAGTTTCTGTATATCATCCAGTTCCTATTTCAAGGCAAAACACAAAATGACAGGACAGTAAAATATCAGGACCACAGACTGTGGCTCTCTGCTTTCAAATGATATTTCAGTACCATGTGATCATTTCAGGTTTTCCACTGAATTTCTTTCTTTTTTTTTTTTGAATTTTCATTGAAAATAAAGTTCAGGCCATTCATCGTCTCTCTAAAATGACTTCAGTATATCAGTAATTGGACTGCAGCTGATAAAAACTTAAAAGAAAACTTAAGCATTTTGGGAAATATTCTTAGTTGATCTTTCTAAGACTTAGATAAGAATATCGATGTCACTGTGCATGCATTAAGTGTGGAGCTTGAGCCAGGAGATGGTTAGCTTAGCATAAAAACTGCAACCATGAGAAAACAACTAGCCTAGCTTTGTCCAACGTTCAAAAACACAGCAACCACAACACAAACAGAAATGTTAAAGTAACATGTGTGGTTTTATAGGGAGCTCCATGTTATAATTATTGCAGTTTCTTTTAACTGCTTATTATGCTAAGCTCGGCTAATTGCCTCCCAGCTCGAGCTGAGTCTGGTATTAATCTTCTCGAGTAACTGTCAGAAAGATGGGAAATTATTGTCTTTCCTAAACTGCTGATCAGTTTCTTCAAGAAAAAAGATCAATCTGAAGGTGATAAAACAGCACTGAGACTGAGTTTAATTATTGAGACTTACAGGCTCATCAAGTTGACTTTTCTGCAAAATGCACAGTTTATCTTTTTGAAGGACAAAAGTTCAGTGAAATCAAGTCATAAGTCAGGAACACACACTGCAGCTCAACTGGTCATTCAGTATCCAAATGGTCAATATTGCTGCCTTATTTTGTAAATGAGTAAAAACTGGCACCATATTTAATCTACATAAGACATTACTGTAACATCTGTGTTGTTCACTTTGCTGAGTCCATCTATCCTGAATTTCCTCCTCGCCATAAATGTGAAGTCGTCAGACTGGGGAGGTTGGGGTCAGCAGGATGAACTGATGTGGACTGACAGAGAGCGATTCCGCTTAGCTTACGGCTGCTTTCACTAACCGACCGCTGCTCAACTTTGCACCAGCCTTTTTTCAGCTTTTTCAAATGCACCCGACCTCAGCCACCTTTTTTTTTTTCAGCTATTCTACTAATTTATTAATTTGTATTTACATTTACATTGCAGAATCCACTGCCTAAGGTATCCACAGTGTCTTTTCCAAACCTGAACAAAACAAATCAGCTGTGAATGAACCAAAGAGATCTTTGCTGTGAGCGCTGCAACAACAAACATGGAAACATGAGCAATGGTGGGCTTACGTAGTACTCAGCATTGAGTCGGGGCAGAGAAGCTGCTCTGCAGTGGCCTTCCAGGCTTGGATATCCTTCTGTGTCTGAAATGTTCTCCACCTGCTTCAGTTCAACCAATTCCTGAAAGAAGAAGAGGAAAAAGAAGTAAGACTCCACAGAATGTTAGAACGTAAAATAACATTTCAATGGTGGAGTTTTCTCTGTGTCTGTGTACCTGAGGTCTGGTGGATTGAGGCACGTCCTCTGACTGGCCTCTCTGTAGTTTCCTCCGGCCTTTGGGCCTCTGTGTTGCCTGAGAAACATCTCCGGACTGGGAATGTTTTATGGCACTCCTCTGGTTTAGTCTGTACACAAACACCCAACAGCTCTGACTGTAATACTGGCAGCTAGTCATTGTTGTAGGATAAGACAGAAATTGAGAAAAGACCATTTTTGGAGTAACCAAGGATTGTGCATGATTGAGTGTTTGTGCCCTCAAAACCACATTTGAGTGTTTTTTGAAATTTTAAAGACCAAACAATTAACTGATTAATCAAGGTAATAGCTGTCTGATCAATTGAAATATCTCCTGTCTGTAGCCCTCATGTTTCTTCAGATTGAATTAGATATTGGCATCCTTTCATTTCTGTTAAGTATGCAAATCAATTTGAAGACTGACAAATCGTCGAGACAGGAGGCGTAGCATGAGCCGCACATTAGCATAGCAGAGGCAGCAGCTTCAGTGCTCCATCTGTGTCTACACAGGATGCTTTCAGGCACAGTATTGAGTGGAGATCACTTGCATTTTGACAGCTGCCAATACACAGTCACTGTAGCTGCAAGTGAAAATGGAAGAAGATGGACTTGTAACGCAAAAATACGCTTGGTCTGAGTATGTGTTCCTTCAGGAAAGGGTGCAGAACCAGTGACATCACTGTAGTGATGCAACCCGAACAGCAAATCTGTGTGTGACCCTGGACAGTGAACACATCACAGCAGCAGAAGCCTGCACCTGGACATTCTTCCTGTACAGCATCAGGAAGGATCACCCCATCCCCACTGGGGAGGAGGCCCAGGGGCTGTTCCACGTGTTTGTAATCTCCTGCCTGGACAAGCCCCTTGCCAGAGAGCCCCCCTCTGTTATCAGACCAGTGCAACTAGTCCAGAATGCTGGTATTCAACCTGCCATGGTTCTCCTACAACACTCAGTTTCTCCAGAAAAGAGAAAAAAGGAACTTCTCACACCCAAGCCATGGCCAATACCGACTTTGTGATGCGAACATTTTGCATCTGTCACTCTGAGGACCCTGTGGCTGCTCGTGGCCCACAGTGGTGAAATTACCTCCCCACTGACATCCTGACAGCAGAGTCACTGCTCTTCTGCCGCAGGCTGAGAACCCACATTTTCAGACAGTTTCACATTTTCTACACAGAGTCACCCCACCCTCATCTGCTTATTAACACTGAGCTGTGGGACTGAACACAACTGTTTGTTTGGAAAGGATACCTCAGTTTTTGATTAAATCCATAGAACATCTAGCTTTTGCTCCAATGGATCTGAATTCACTTATTCTCAGTTATCATATCTGACATGAAGGTAGTTTCTCTTTATCTTAATTTCTCTGTCTTAAGAATGTGAGAAGGTTAAATTTGTGAAAATCATTATTCGCTCAATTATTATGGAACATATTGTCTTGTATTTGAAGGTAATATTACACTATCAATGAAGACACCTCCACCCATGTTGTGGATATATTATGTTTCTACTGGATATGACAGAGAAGACAGTCACTCACATTGTGTCCCTGTTAACCGAGGTGGCAGTGGTGGTGGTGATGGTGGTCGTGGGCAGTGCTTCGAGCTTCGCCTCTGGCTCAGGCTGGGGTGGGAGGGGCTGTTTGGGGCTGGAAAACGATGGTTCTACTTCCAGTATCTGAGTGAGGGGCAGCACAGGACGGAACAACGCCCCCAGTTTACTCTGCAGGACAGACCAACAGCAGATGTCATAAATGGATTCATCACAATTTGACAATTTGATTCAGGGAGCGGCATAAAGAAGTGTGTATAGACTGAGGGAGCACCACATCAGTTTAGATGAGGCTTTATGTAAGAGTAGGAGGGCAAATGTGGTTGTGCTTGCTCAATAAAATAATTAATAAAAATGATCTTATTATTTTTATTTCGTCTCATATGCAACCTTTACAGTTGAAAGAAGTGGAAGACAGACATATTGTGAGACACACTTTATTACACTATAAAGCTTGAGTTTAATTAATTAATGATGCTAAAGTCAAGATTATTTGTCTTTTAATTCAGCTCATTTCAGAGTTAATGTCTTGAGACTAATAAGCATGAGCTGGAAACTGTGTCCCTTAAATATCATGGGATTATGTCTCGTTGGTCAGCATGAGAAAATTATTTCATACACAAAATGACACCCAACTAGATTTTAAATCCACACATATCATGACTAACATAAAACGTTTCTTTCCTGTCTAAACCACCTCTGAGCTCGTTACACGGACAATTTTTAAAGCATACTGCACCTGAGGCCCCCCTGAAGACTGCTGCTGCTGGAGTCTCTTGGCCCGATTCTGCTTATAGTAGTCAAAGATCATGAGAGCTGCATAGACTTTCCCCACAGTCAGCTCATTGTCTGGAGAGGAGAGACCTGAGTGAGAGACAATTCCGCCATGTGGGCAGTAGATGGAGCCAGATGAGTAACAAAGTAGAACTCAGAAAGGGGGACATGGACAGAACGGACTGGTCATTGTGGCTGCAAACTGAGCTGTACCGTCATGTAAACAATCTACACCTTATCAATTCAACTGTATGCTTTCTGTATTTGCTTGGTATCAAATGTTTCAAAATTTTCCTTCTTGAATTTTTTGTTTTTACATATGTGCAGTATCTTGAACCAGTGCACAAACATCAAGCAGAAAATAAGTGAATGTCTTCACTTGTATGAGAAACAAGCTGAAATTACCAATTTTCCTCTATTATCGTATTTAAAATACTTATTTTTTTTTTTAGGAAAATAAGACATTTAGGACTCAATAAAGAGGCAAGAGGAAAATGTTAGAAAACCAAACAGGAAGAAGTCAAGTGACAAGCAAACAACTGGTTCCAGTGGAGCCCAGTAGAACCCAAACAGAACTGACATTTATGTGGCGTCACCAGCAGATCCACAGTCTTCTGCGACAGGTTGGGCCAGACTCGGTTTATCTCCCTCTTCAGGTCAACGTCACACAGACGCTGCGCCAGGACCCCTGGGGACATGCCCACAAACATGTCACATCAAATCTGCACCAGAGTGATCACAGCCATTAACTTTAATGTCAGTCCGGCCGCAAGGGATTCTGGATTTTGTAGTTTCAGTCTCTCACCAGATGCCAGTTTGATCTCCAGGGCCGTGCGAATCAGGGCCATCAGTGTGGAGGTGAAGTGCACCGTGTTGTCATCTGCAATGGGCATGTTCATCTTCACCAATCGCTGAGAGGAGTGGAAGCAAAGAGGAGGGGCCATGAACCAGGAACAAACAATCAACAGCTCAGGGAAAGCAGGCTGGATTAGAGATGTGACTACAATCCAAATTAAAGGGGAACTGTTTTAATATTAGGCTTTGCACAACCAGTTTACTTCAGGTGAAGAAATCCTGTTTGTCCATCCTGAGTTTTGCAAAACTCAACGGTATTTCATTTACAATAAAATGCATCTGAGAAAAACATCAATCTTCACTTTGAGAAGCTAGAACCTGCAAGTTTCTGTTTAAATGTCAATTTGATGGACAATTTCCATCAAACTATTACTTGATTAGTCAAGTAGTCATTTCAGTACATGCAAAGGCCTCAGCCTGTGTGCCCACCATACACACCTTTTCGTAAGCTAACAGCACTAATCAGATAAATGCAGCTCTGTGCTGCTTATGGCTGCTGCTGTTGCTATGAGACTATTGCACTGGAAGCATAGCACACTTCTGCTACAAGCTAAAATATGATGAGCTTGTGATGCTGAGCATTGTTAGCTCTGTGAACACGTTAAGCTCAATGCTGCCGTCATTGTTCTGAAAATAATGACTTAGACACCTGAGGAGAAAAGAGAAGTCGCTGACCATCTAATTGCCTTAAAAAAAAAAAAAAAAAATCTGCCAGTGCCGTTAAAATATTTAAATTCTTTAAAAAATCAACCATTTCCTTCAGTATGTTTCTGGGAATATGTGTCTGTAGCTTGAAAGGAAAAGAATTCGTCACTGCACCAGACTCAAGTAAAGTGAAACCTGATGTGTTTTTAGAAATCTTGAATTGAATTGAATACCAGCCAAATATGACAACAACTTTGATGCAGATTAATAGTTAAAGTTGCTTTAATTCGAAGATTCTAGCTTCACCAGTGTGAGCACTTTCTGTTCTCTTTCTGTTTTACATGGTTAGAAAATGAATATCTTTAGATTTTTTACTGTTGGTTGGACAAATAAGCAACTTAAAAAAGTCACCTTCACCTCTATTTTCACTATTTTCTGACATTTTATAGACTAAATGATGAATTGGATAAGTTAAAAGTTAAAACAGGCTATCCTTCATTCACTGCTGCGTACTGCTGTGTACTAAAATCTAGCAACTATTAGCAGCAATTACTAGGCAGCATGCAGACATCATCATTTTTAATTAATCAGTATTTCCAGAGTAGATTAGAAAGCTAAAAACTGATCCAAAATAGGAACTGATCAGCATAAATCCACACCATGCAGGGCTTTTGGATCAATGCTGCAATGAAATGATTCATACAGACATGCATGTTTGAGTTAGTACACCACATTCACCCTGAGGCTGGAGGGACAGCAGAGGCATGTACTGGATATAAAACTCCTAATCAAAAGAAGACATTAAGAACTGAAAGACACACACACAAAAAAAAATCAATCATCAGAAACATTTGTGAAAAAGGAAAACTGTAGCTGATGGTTGGCATTTTTTTTCCTAGCCAAGATAAGAAAAAAAAGACAGTATATTCACTGTGGGAGCATAACAATACAGATGGAGAGATGGCGAGATGAGAGGCAAGAAACAGGAGGAGGAGGAGGAGGAGGAGGAGGAGGAAGTGCCTCAACTGGAAAGCATCTATGCATGAAAAGTCTTGCATCTTTTTCCCAGAAAGGAAGAGCAGAGCAATGGCAAGCTGCAGACACGAGCGTCAGACAAATAAAGAAACACATAATCACAAAGCACATATGTGGAGGACACATGCTTGCAGACAAAGACTCCACATGCACGCACACAGACACACACAGTGAAGTTCAGAGGAAGGAGGAGAGAGGACACAAATCCCCAGAGAGGGTGAAGGAAAGATCATTCAAAAGAGAGAGTGAAGCTCTGCCTGAAGACAGAACATAAAACAGAAAATAAGAGGGTAACGGGGACAATTATGACTGTCGGGGAAGATGTGTTCATTACGAAGGGAGGTTAACTAGGAGTGCGATCAACTGCAAAGCAGCTGGATGGGAAAAACTCAAAAAATAGAGATGGGGGGAAAAAAAAAAACGCTGGCCTTGCTTTCAAGTGCACTGCTGCTCTCTCTGTGTGTCTTTGTTCATGTCTTTCTCTGTCGATTCACAAAAACAGGAGTTATATTTGGAGATGCAACCACGTCAGACCCAGACATTTTTAACTGGGGCAAGGGCAGGGCCATTTTAAATGTGATTCATTTCGACAGCTGTGCATGCACTGGAACCACTCACATTAAGTCTTCATGCTAAGAGGTAAGCAGCTGGCACAGGGACTACCTGAGGATTGTTGAGCTGCGTACTTCAACTTCACTCCGATAAAAGTCGCATATATAGTCATGGGGTAAATGTGCCAGTGTCTCCTTCAGTCAGGTTAGTGCTGTAACGCATTTTTTTGGCCAATAGTGGGAAGATGAACTACAAAACAAGTTATTCCATATGCTTCTCCATGATTTGGCAATATGGCGTTCCTCACGCAAATCTCCAGTATCATAGTTTAGGGTGTTAGCATGCTAACATGCTACATAGCACTAAACACAAGCCCCACCTGACACTGATGGGAGTATCAGTTCTAAACTAATGGTGGTACTTAAAATATTTGGTCAAAAATCAAAGCATTGGGCAGACTAAAATCTTGACCTGGTGATGGCACTTTGAAAGTTCTTAAAATTCATCCTGCAGGGCAACAACAACTGGATTTCAAGGCCATCCATTCAATAGTTGTCGCGACATCTCACTCTGAGCCAAAAATGCCCCTGGGAATGGATGTCGGGACAAAGTTTCATAGGATCCGGACATGCCATCCCAAGAGCTCTGCCCGTAGTATGGCGAACACTATCTTTTACCAATTTTCCAGCAGGTTGCATCTTCAAAGATGTTTTCTTGATATGGCAGATATCCACAGTCTCCCCAGAACGATAAAATAATTGTTAGGGTTTTTTTTTTTTTTGCTGGGTGCTTGTAAAGTCCACTGTATGGGCCAGTGGCAGGCCAGAGCAGCGCCTGGCACAGTCTGTGGAAACGCTGGTTTCACCCTGGGCTAATGTTTTATCATCTCAAGCAGACTGCAGACATCTGTGAGATCACAAAAGAGAGAAACACTTGAAGATGCAACCTGATGGTGGATAACAGGTACAAAAATAAAGATACTTACCCCTTAGTTTTGGGAACACTAGGTGAACAAATCACAGAGTAACATACACTCCTGAAGTCATCAATGGGTCTAGGTCTATCCCAACTCCTGAGAAAAATATCTGGCTCTTCAGGCGTTAGATGTTCCACTTGCTTCTCTGTCTAGTCCCTAACTTTGTGTCTGTCTGTTGTTTGGTGAACTGAAAACAACTCCCTGTTGCTGCTGGAAACAGTGCTGCTACCAAACAAATGAAAGGGACAAAAAAACATAACGTCCTTGGCCGAATTAATAAAGTTAGGATTTTTATTATCTACCAGCAGCTGGTGCTGTTATTTTGATTCCCCTTTTTTCCAAGACGTTTTTGTGGAGGTCAAATATTATGATTTTCCTCAGCTCCTCCAATCTATTTTTACATGTCAGTGTTACATGGACCTGAAGGAGACGATTAGAGCGTTCAACAAACCCTCACGGAGCAGGGCAAGGTCACAGAGCTTCACAAATGAACAGAAAGAAGAACACAGCAGCAGGCCAGAAGATACTGACTGCAACACACTGACAGAAGCCTGAAGATGTTTGACAGGAGGAAGCAGGGAGCCAGCAGTGACTGCAAGAGGGAGGGGGGACAGAAGGGAGGAGTAATTCTACCTTATAGGCGACTCTGGGGGGACATTTCTTTCCCAAACCTAGCGGAGGGGACATGTCGCGAAGCATCTCGTACATATCGCGGTAAGTCATGCGGCCGCTTCCCGGGGGAAAGATGGTACGAGGCCATGGAAGAAGGAATGAAGATTTCCCAGGTGAGGAGGTGTTGGGATTAAAAGGGGTAGGGGGAGTTACACCATCACAGAAAGTGGTAAAATCCAAAAGAGAGAATGGGAGGGGAAAAGAGAGGAAAAGACAGAAATCCTTGTTAATAAGATTTCCAGGATATCAATGATCTGGAATGCCATCCTAGCTGGATTTAAGGGTTCAGGAATGGATCCCAGAGGAAGGAGGGGAGGATGCTCCGGAGGATTCCCTGTGGAGAGATGCTGGATGGAGGGATCCTGGTGGAAGATATGCATTTTGGAATGAGAGTGCATTTTATGTTAAAGGATTACTCCCCTGAAAATCTATATTTAGAGTATCAAACATGGCAACCCAATCTCACAGCATATTTAGCAAAACGTGCAGAGAAACTTCTCATACTGCCCTGGCAACATAATCCCCCTGTCGACAGATTAGCCTTACATTCACTATATAGTATATACAGTATATATATAATTATATACATATACAGTATATGTATACTATAGTATATACTGTACACTACATGCAGCAGAGTTGCAGAGCTACGTGGAGGCGATGGTATGGTATGGAAGTAGTGCATTCAGCTCTGTTGTTGAGAAACTAAGAGAATTTAAAGCATATTTTGATAAAAATATATATCTTTGTTTCTCTTAATCAGTGTTAAGGTTATGAAAGAAAAACACATGAATATCATTGCATTCATTCATTTGTTTTACTCTTTCTATTCAAAGTGGCCGTGGTGGCTCAGCTGGTGCTGCTGGTCACATGATGTGCTTGAGGCCCAAAAGGCTTCCCCATACACAATCATTCATGTAAAACAATGATTTTTTTTTGTTTTTGATGACTTTGAACTGCCAGAATTTCAATACTTGCATTGGGAGTTTCATCCTGATAAAGATGTTTATGCTCCATGTGTCATGGAGCAAAAGTAAAAGTTTTGATGTATACGTCTGTGCACAAATTGTATTGGAATGAACTGGACGCTGTCCAAGACCACAATATTCAGCTCTTTTAAAAGAGTACTCCACACTGCACTTCTATAGAATTGTTGAACTCACAATGCTTTTAAAAAAGTATCAAAACTGTTGCGGCAGAGCCAGAGATACCCTTTCCCTTAAGTCCACACATTCTTCTCACATACCCACAATGCAACTCAATCGCCGACGGCTCAGTTGGAGAGCTGTTGCTAGTTGCTAGTAGTGGCTAATGTAGCCTCGAGCTGCTAGCCTCATGCATTTATGAGGAGCTTTATGCTAAACTTTCTTTTTTCATTTCAAACTGTCATCTTCAGTCACAACTGATGCTGACTCATGTGACATCACTTGAGGACATTTATCAGGTTTCACACAGCTCCCTCTAGAGCCACAAAGGGCATTATAAAACCTTTTCCCCAACACCTGTTAACTGATGTGTAAAATTAGTGGAGTTCCACTTTAAAAAGTTCTAGTTTGTCCTTCCATAACTGTTTTGGGAAGAAGTGGATTATGCTGCAGAAGTGGTTTGAGAATTTTCTCTGGCTGTTTTGATGTTTTCTTTCATTCTCTTTTGCTATGACTCACTGTCATCTCCATCGGAATCCACTGAAATCCAAGAAGGACATACTCTGTAGTCAGTGCAGCAACTTTCCTTCTCAAAGCATCGGCTCCAAACTTTTCAGAGCCACGTTTCAAGGAGGGGTCATTATTTCAGAGTCAAAAGACAGATTTTCAGTGGAGTATTCCTTTAAGATGCCCTCTGTTTCAGCATGCTAAGAGGCATTAGCAGTAACCAAAGTGGAAACAAAGCACACAATGCTCTCTCCTCACTGCCCACTCTTCTTTCACTCCTGTGTTTAGAAGCAGGGGAATATATTGGACATAGCATCTGATGCCTTTTGTTTGAGCCTAACTTGCGGCATTGTTTCCTGCACTCGCCATGGTTACCTGCCAGCTGGTTAGTGGAGGATCGATGCGTGTTTGTATGCATGTGCGGCTGGGTCATTCTCCGGCACCGCAGGGAATGAGAACAGACATTTACAGTCCGAAAACCATCACAGTCCCTTTGAAAACAGAAGGGACTGTGTGGGAGTGCAAACCTTATAAGCCACCCTGTTAGGGCACTTCTTCCCCAGGCCCAGGGGAGGTGAGATAAAACGCAACAATTTGTACATATCCTGATAGCATATCCTCCCACTGAAAAAGACAACACATGTTCAAGAGGTTAGTTCACAGGTTATTTCATTACATCTATCTACAATAATCTGATATCAGGTAAATACTCAGCGAGCAGCAGCATAAAGAACACAATCTAATCAGTGTCAGCCTTTCTGACTTGTTGGTGTTTTGAGTATTAAAAGATTCAGTTTAATTTTTAACTTTAAGTTAAGTCCCAGTGCCTGACCCTTTTTTTCTTTTGCTGATCTCAAATACTGACCTCAGGGCTGTAGCAAGGGTTTTGGAAACACTGAGGTCAGCAATTTGAATTTAGACAGATGGAAAGATTGAAATTAGGAAGCTGAAAAGAATGAAATCTCAAAAATGACTGAAAAATTTGGACTTTTCATCTTTGATTTCTGTTTACTTTTTTGTTGCCCTTAAAATGTGCAAGTTTTCAACTGTACTATGGTGTAATCTTGGCTGCAAACTAAGGTCGTCATTTTCTTCCTGCAACAGAAGCAACAACAACATTTGGATGTTTAAGGGACATTGCCTGGTGAAATCCTTTTAAATCAGACCAAACCGATCTGTTCTGCTTAAAAATTATAATGAACAAATAAAAACTGAAAACAATGAGGCTTAAACACACTGCTTGCTGCAACCGGACATAAAAATGAGTTAAAGCAGTTAAAATATGCTGAATGTTACTGAAGGCACTTCTCTGAGAGCAGCTAATTTATATTCAAAGGAATAAATAATAATTCCTCCCCCGTAATGTCTGTCAGGAGATGGCAATTTCATATTTCACATCTCACACCTCTCCCTGAGTCCTGACTCACTGGCAAGGCTCCTGTGAAGCCCTCTTTAAAACTTAATGAGCCTTACATAATCTGAGACAAATTACGCCTAACGCTGTCTCACTCAGAATTTGTATTGTGTTTTAGTCAAGTTAAACAGCGCCGGTGAAAGGGGCAGAGAGGGCGCTGACATAAACCTGGATTCCCCTTTTGGACGAATAGAAATAGTTTCTCTTCACACCACAGTGGCACACTGAGGAGCTTTGGGGCCCACCGGCTTACAGGGGCGAGGGCTGAGTGGACACCAAGCGGAACGCTGGATTTACATGCATCAGTCCGGCCGACAGGGGGCTCGTCACCAGCTGAGCCGACGCTGGGCTCAGGCTTAATGTCATTCACCCGCCGCTGCTCAGATGGGATTTTTCCAGCTGCACATCACAGAGTCATCCTGCTGGAACTCAGAAGCCATTCTTAGAGAGTCCCGTTTCCTAGCCTACCTCTCTTCCAAAAACAAGCCCCCTCTTCTTTAACGCCGACATCAGGGACGATATTGAAGCTGCACAGGTCAGAGATCAGTGTAAGCACTTACCAGGCAGCCGGGTCATACTCTGCCCACACGCGGATGAATTCATCAAGGTGATGAGGCCCCAGGATGGAGGCGTCCCTGGTCAGATACTCAAAGTTGTCCATGATGACAGCGACAAACAGGTTCAACATCTGAGAAATGGAAACACACAAAATACTATTTGTTTCTATGTTCAATGTTAAACTTAAATCTGAAAAGAAATATTTAATACAAATTACTTAAGGCATGAACAGTATGTTTTATTTGTATTCAACTTAAAGGACCATTTTAGCATAAAAATATGTATTTATATTACTGCTGATCATTTTGCAAAACCCGTACTTTTAGACGAATTTCAGTCATATGCATGTATCTTTCCAGAACTGACCTCGCTAACAGCTGAACAGACAACCCCATTTCACTAATGTTGGCAGTGATTATAATTACTATTATTGATTTAAACCAAGCCATGAATATAAAACTGTACAAAAAGTATGTAAATTAACTTAATTGATGGGATTTTCTCACATACCCAGCAGCCTATTTGCATGTTTTTGCCATTTTTCTGTCTATTCACTGTGACTGTCAGCAGCAGTTGTCCTCTGTGCAAGAAGTCCTTGTTTACTTTAAACCGCAAACAGGGTCTTCTCACAGCAGGACACAAGGCAACTTGAGGTTCATGAGGGCCTAAAATCTGTGTGAAAATAAGTTTTCTTTTTAAAAAATCTGGGTCTCTTTTGATCATTAAAACAAAAATGATGAGCATTAGTTACAATGAACTAAGTTTGATGAAGTTCACCAAAGTTCTAGCTATTAAGGGACTATTGCATAGAAAACCAACAAACATCTGTAGACTTTCACTCAGTATGAGACCAGATGGCGCTCTGTTTTCATTGATACTGACCAGGAAGGAGCAGAGGAAGATGAAGGAGACAAAGTAGAAGTAGGCAAAGTCACTTCCACACTCCTTCCCCACTGTTCCTGAGAGCTTATCACACGGCCGGTTACTGAGACACGCCAACATGATCTCATGCCACGACTCGCCTGTCGCACTCCTGAAACGCAAATCACATTAAAGGTACACACACGCTTACACTGAAGTGAATGTAAACGCTGCCCGTCAGTGGCAGGAACAGGCCTCAGCGTTAGCAGCAGGTATTTTTGGAATACGGGAGCAGGATTACCTGAAGAGAAGGGTCAAGGCCTGGAAAAAGGTCTGGAAGTTGTTGTGGTGGTTTATTGCCGTCTCCTCAATCAGCTCGATGTTTCCAAACACCTGAGGCAGCAGGGAGCAGGTGGGTGAATGCAAACCTCAAAACTTAAAGCCATACACCATGTTATTATGAGCTACTGTAGCACAGACACTACAATAGATCCGGTCCTCAAACTGAGACCCAAACATGGCCCATACCTACGTCTTTGAAGGCCTTCAAAGCACTCTTCTCAACCAGCCTCTTAATTTGACTGATTCCTGCATGAACACATTTTATTTCTTCTCCCCTCTGTTTCTGTTTTATGTACTGTATTGCTAGTTTTTGTGCATAAAATTCTATTTACTATTTACCTTTATTATCGCTCAGTTTACATATATACATTGTCAGCCTTCCATGCCTATAAATCTTGACTGATTTGAATTGAAATTGAATGGAGAGAGTCGATAATTGCCACAAATGGGAGGTCCCACGGTGAGTCCAGAAAAACAACCCAGAGGTCTCTTTTTAAATATTTATTTGCCCCTCAGCGTGTCCACCCTGCCGGCCTGTGAGCACTGGCTGCTGGTCCCAGGGGACCTCGGACAGCAGTCAAATATGTATGTACAGCATACAGCAACTAACTTTTTCAGCACAAACACTATGACAATCTTCTACACAAGAGAAATAAAAAGTTATATCAGTTTATATCAGCTACATCTAAAAAATGGGAAAAATCCACTTCAAAATCAAGCACCTGTACAACATTACGCAATCCAAGGCAATAGCCACGCAATGCATGCTTAGCTTGTGAAATGTATAATATTAAATTTTCATTGAAACTGAACAGAATTTCAGCTGTATGGTAAAGTTACTGGCTGCTTGCTGGAATAGAGGTAAAACAGCTAGTTAGCTAATCTTACTCGCAGGTCACAGTAGGGATCTGCTAGCCAGACTCTATCTAAAGGAAAAGCCTACCACCTTCCAGCAGCTCTAAAGCTCTGATAGCCTCCTCAGGTTGACAATAAGACTCTAATAAATAGTCCAGAATGATAACAGGAGGACGAGGATAATGTCAACCAAGCACAGCCTGCGCACACCGACACAGTTCTGAGAGGAGGAGGTTTGATTAGGCAAAATGGGTCAAAACACCTGTGGAGGGGTACCACGGGTGTGCAGGGACTCTGGGTTAATGAGAAATCCTCACTTTCCAGGAGGCATCTATCGCTGAGTCATTACATCCTGACTTCTCTTTAGCCCAGCTGGTTGTGTCACAACGCACCTGCATTCCAATGATGGCATAGATGAAGAACAGCATGGCAATGAGCAAGCAGACATACGGCAGAGCCTGAAAACAAACAGAAATACAGGTTAAAGTCAGAGCATAAGAAGATACATGGTACAGCAAATTCCCCACATGTACACACAAAGAGAAAGTACACGACTTCTCTTTTGATCTCTCCCTCTTTCTCTGCAAACACACTCGCAAATCTGATTCTCCACAGCGGACTAGTGCCCTTGTAAGATTTTACAGTCTTGTTTAAGAACTTGAGCAGTCAACCTGACCTGCAGGGTCGATTCTTTTAACCAGCTATTTATATCGCTGCGAGGAGGAGGCGAACATTTGTTGTAATTAAATAGGCGCCTTTTAACACTCTGCAGATACTGTCCATTTTCATTGGGTTTAAAAGCTCTCACCACTGACATTAAACCTGCTATAAATTCCCTCGGCTGCGGCCCGGCGCTCCGCATTTACCTCAACTTGTCCCAGAGGATTTAGAGAGCAAACCGGCACGGCGTGAAAATCCAAACTGCTGTCAGCTGAGAGCCATTCAGTTCAAGTTCAACAGAAGTCTGCAGCATGCCTCTGCCCACTTTTCAGTCCTCTATCTCACTGTGTGTATTTCCTGTGATATCCTTTTATTCAGCTATCAATCAATCTAAATTAAAAAACTCTACACTGAAATCCATGCCAAATAAATCCGCATTCTCGCGCATTTGTTCCTGAATGAATATCTTTTGTGCCTTTCTGTAAAACACTTGTTTTAAATCATAGTCCATAAATCAGGTTTACACACATGTTTTACACACAAAGAACAGTTTGTGTGTTTTGGTCACTGTGTGTGCTAACTCACCTTGAAAGACTGAACAAATGTCCACAGGAGGATGCGGATGGTGTAGCCCTGCCTCAGCAGCTTGATGAGACGAGCCGCTCTGAACAGCCTCAGGAAACTCAGGTTGATCATCTTGTCCTGGGAGAGAAGGACAAGTTTCAGGTAAAATTTTACCCAAATACAACATCTGACTGTCCTTTGTTCCCTAATTCCAAGCAGCACAGATAGCAAGTGGCGTATCGCTTGTATGAAAATCAGTGTTTTCATTCTGCTTCCTTTAAGGATTTAATTGAAGTTGACGGTTTCAGCTCTTCTATGTGTTACGTAAGAAATTTTAGACAACAAGATTTAGACTGTAACGGTTTTAAAATATTCTTTTTCAATCAAAACAGTAACAAAAGACAGAGTTGATGATGTTGTGCAATAGTGTGGGATCATGGGAGTCTTCATTGTTAAACAAGCTCCTGTGTCTGCAGATGGACCTACTTGACTAGGGGGGGGGCACCATTGACAGGCACCCAAATGAAACACAGGGTGAGATCATATAATCTTATTGCAATACAAACTAACCAATTTCAAGCCAATTTTATAGTCTTGTACTGATCTTGTCTTAGTTCAAGATTTTGATGTAAACCACAGAAACTAAATGCCTTGTTGGGGTTTTTTTTGCAGTCTACATTTTTACATCAGGTCTTATGCAACTGGAACAGTTGTAGGCGATTGTCTCTCTGTTAAAGCACACGTGTTTAATAGGTCTTTGTCTTCTCTATCATGTCACACTGAGGATTCAGTAGGCAGACACTTTAAGCTAAGTCTGTGGGAGAGAACAACACACACTGACAGGGGAATTGACAAAATCAGCAGCCAACAAGAAAAGCCACTTACCGTCTAAAGGTGTCAGTTGTGACAGAGGGGGCAGAGTGAGGGCACAGGCGCCAGGAGAGAAACAGCAGAAGATGGAAACAGCAAAAGAGAAAAAAAAACAGAGAGGAGGGCGAGAGAGAAGAGACAGAAAAGAAGACTAATGGTCACATGAAACATGGAAAGAAAGTCACACGAAGAGAAAGAACGACTTTGCCACACAGAAAGCGGCGGCGCTGCGCCTCAGCCCTCCGTCTCCACAATCAAATACTTTTGTCCATTTTTCATCGGTTCTAATTCAACAAAGGAAACTAAAAGCTCTGAACTGGAACAGCAGCATCAGTCCTCCTGCTGCCCCGTGGCTACCTTTGTTTCATGTATTGATTTTCAGTTCATGTATTGATTTTCATGATGTCATTCTTTTGCTGGCAGCTTTCCGGACTGAGCTTCTGATTCAAGGGCTGAGACTGTGAGAGCAGAGCAAAGCATGATTCCTACATTCAGGATGTTAGAGCTGAAGTGGTTTGTTCAGATTGGTTAAAAAAAACGAACAGTAAAAAGACCCATCTTTAAGAAAAAAAATTCTATGTAAATTAGTGCTGAAACAGTTAATTAAGTACATATCATCTTCTACTTTCCCGTTAGCGCAGTTCCCCTCATCTGACTGGACTAAATCTACCCTCTGTATCACAGCATGCTACCCTTCCATGGTACTCATGGACGAAATGACCCATGAGAGACTGGTGTAATGGCACCCAGAGGAGCCCGTGATGGCCGCAGCACTTACCTTAATCTCTGTAACCAAGATGTCTGTGATGCTTCCGAGCACAGTCACAAAGTCAAACACATTCCAGGCTGCTTTCAGGTAGTTCTAAAAGACAACCGAGAGATCAGGCTGGACAGACGGACTTCACTCAGACTTTAAAATGTTCAGCTTCTTTGGTATAACCGTTCAGACGAGGGCTAAAACTATATTATTTTAAATGCTAGGTCTATAAAATGTCAGAAAATGTCCAGTGCGACTTCTTCAAATGTCTTGTTTTGTCCAACCGTCTGCCCAAAATCAAAGGATAATCAGTTTACAGTGACAAAACTTTTTTGCTAGAAAAAAATTACCTCAATGATTAATCGATTATCAATCTTGTTGCCGATTTCTGTCAGCTGACTAATCAATTAATCAACTAACTGTTACAGGTCCAGCTCAAACACAACTTTCAGATTTCAATCAACATTTCACAAAATCTAAACTGATCACCCTTTATTTCCACCCTAGTTCAGCCTTTTCCTACATCTCATGTAGATTTAGAGTCAGTTAAATGGTCCATGCACAGTCAATTAATTCTCTAACGTGACCTGTGCAGGAAATTTAATGTTAAATATTTTGCTGATAGACTGAAGACAAAATCTCTCTCTCTCTCACACACACACACACACACACACACACACACACACACACAAACAAAAACAAAACAAAAAAAAAACAAAAACAAACACCAAAAGACAAGAAAATCTCGACATTCCCTTAGGCGCGCAAATCAATGTGTGCATATACAACACACACAAACACTGACACACTCCACTGCATAAACTAAGTGCTGAGCTGCTGCCTGCAGCCCGGACCCCCTCAGACTGGTCAATCATCCAGTTCCTGGGGCCAGAGGCTGCTGCCAGGCCCTGCAGCTGCAGTCTGAAGAGATACAGCAGCGGAGTGTTTATACCAGCAGATGCGAGCCCATCCATCTGGGCTTAACAGCTAAACAGGTGGAGGCAAGTGGTGTGTGAGAAAAGCTATTTAATAAATGGGCCTGGTAAATGGAACAGAGCCAGAGATGAAATGCCTCGCTGCAGGCTCGATGGCCCCATGTTGGGGCAGATTTATTCTTTTTGAGCACTCTTCCTTTCATCCCTTCTTTTTGTTCAGCCCCCCCCCCCCATTCCTGATTTTGAGACTTTTACTTTCACTGCTTTGTGACATGTCATACATCATCTTTTATTCGTCAGAAGAACCGTGACACAGTGATTTCTAAAGGTTAATGCTAACAACCACAGATCGAAAAACTGTTTCACATGGACGACACTGTCAGCAACACTGAACACTATGAGCACAGTGAGATGCAGAAGTCACCCTCAGTCTGATTTTTCGGGCAAATTCGCATTTCCAAAGAGAGTTTCTCCCTCGTGTTTGAACAGAAACACCATATAACAATATTGCAGAGTACAGTGCAGCATATGGTACTGAAAGCTCACCAGTGGACCGAAGGCAATAATCTTGAGGATGCACTCCAGTGTGAAGAGGGCTGTGAAAACGATGTTTAGGTATTTCAGCATGGACTCATACAGGTCTGGAGCTCCATAGAACTGAGGACAGGAGGCAAAACATACCCTGAGTATCTTGAAAGATTTAGAGAAGAACCACAGCAAGTGTGTAAAAGGTGAATCCTTTACCCCATTTACTGCACACTTAGTCATTTCTCAGAGAGCAGATAAGATAGCTTTACGATGCTGAAAGCTACGAGTGTTAATGCAACCAAAAAGCACTGTAATTATATTTGATTGCTCAGACACACTAGCAAGATGTTTAAAAAGCGTGCAGGCATTTGTCAGTCCCAGCTGCAAGCATACACTTCAGTAGCATCAGTCGGCTTGTGATAATAGAAGGTGACTGTGAAATTATCTGTGCCCGTATTTGTTTGTATCCATTGTTAGTTCTACACCTGGTACTACAAATGTTACAATCCCCCCAAAAAAAAAAAAAAAAAATCACTGCAAATTCTTAGTAATATCACTTTTGGCCACCAGGGGCAGCACTGAACACACTGATAAAGCAGCACTTGAGTCTGCAAGCAAGGAAGAAACGTGCAATCTCTGTTTGTATTATTATATATATTATATTTGCTTGTTTTGACTTTAATGCAAGTCAACACCTTTACATCTAAGTATATAATAAGCGTTTTCATTAACTTTCTTCTGATAACCATCTTTCACAGTCCCATGTAAAAACTAGTCAGCTGGCACACTAACCTTTTTTTTTGTTTTTAGCACAAGTTATCCAGAAATATTAGGCTACTCTTTTTATTCTTTCGGTTAGTTTTAATAGTTGACAGACAGTTTTAAATACATTACTGCCACCTTCTCTCACAGAGTTTTTGTTAGTTTAATTTATTTATGATAAAATTAAAAACAATCTGCAGTAGTAGTGTCTCGTGGCCTGCCCAAATTTGCAGTGCGAGAAACGACTGTGGGTACTGGATTTCTTATCTGGTTATTGGAAACACAATTGTGTTTAGAGCAAGAGCAAACTCACACGTATTTAAGATCGCACTTAAGCAGTATATGAACAGCCTTTCAAAGTGTTTCTTCAGATTTTATAGTCAGAAACTGAAAAAACGAGGTATATTAGAAAAACTCCTGGATTATAGAAATGAAACCGCAACCAGCAGGAGAACAGAGCTCCTCTCTGGCAGCACCCTGCTTTGCAAAAACTGGCTTTTTCATTTCTTTAGGGAATTTGTCTTCTGCGTAGATAAGTGAAGGAGCTGCCAAGACACGAGTACTTTGCCCAAATAGCAGCAAGCACTGTTTGGCAGAAGTGTCAGAGGGGTGTGCTGGTGGTGGTGTTTGACCATGTCTGAAGGCCAGACCAGTGCTGCTGTGACTGCATTTCTGCCTTAAAAACCAAAGATGAAATGGTACAGATTCATGGAATCAGCTTCTGCAGTGCCTTTTAAATATTTCAGCAGTGTGCTGTATCTTACTGGGAACTGAGTAACCACCACTGAGCCAATAAACTAGTTTTTTTCTGGCTGAGAGGTATCTGAGAGGGATTGGCGCTTTGCCTCGTTAGCAGGAGGAATCACTGACCTTCATCATCAGCACGACTGTGTTGAGGGCGATTAAAGTCATGATGGCGTACTCAAATGGAGGCGACACAACAAATTTCCACATCTTGTACTGGAAGGACTGCTTGTTCTCTGGCATGTATCTCGTCAGCGGCTTGGCGTTGATGGCAAAGTCAATACAAGCCCTCTGTTTGATGAGAAGACAAAACAAAAACAGATAGTGGATGAATCCTCTCCGATGCAGGAACTTCACACCTTTCATCATAGAAGAGAAAAGTGCTGGAAAATCAAATTTAAAAACATGAAAGACAGCTGGTGCGCCACAAGAGTATTTTCTAAGCCTTTCGTAATATTAAAAGATGAGACCACAATTTGAAGCTCTCTGATCACTATCCAGCACTTTGTAGACAAAAAAAACAACATGATTTTAACAAAGTCCCTGTGAAGTGGAGATGAAGAGAGCGGAGAACATAAACCCAACTGTTTCCTTTTTCTGTGCTTTGTTCTGTTTGAGGGGATTGTGGGTCATATTAGATCTAATTTGCCTGGAAGTGATGTTTAGAAGTGGATCAGCATGTGCTCTGATTTCTAATGAAGAAAACATTTGTGATGCAAGAGACATTTTGAGAAACTGGTGCTTCTGCAGAAATAGTCAGCATGTGTTCTGCTTGCATGTAGGGGAGGGGGTGTCATTGTTTCCCTCGAGAAAACACAAATAAGTGCATCACTCTCCACCACTCTCACACCTCATTCTTTTCCAGGCTACACTCGGACATGGCCTTGTCTCCCTGCTCCTGGAAGGTGATGATGATCAAGGCCACGAATATGTTGACAAAGAAGAAGGGGAAGACCACAAAGTAGACCACGTAAAAGATGGAAGTCTCCATGCGGAAGCCTGGGTTGGGGCCCTGGTCCTCATAAGTGGCATCCACAGAGTGCTTCAGGACCCTGAAAAGAAGGAAAAGATGAGCTGGTGAGGGATTGAAACATCCATGCAGACTTCCCTGTGAAGCACAGAGTAATAACTAAAACATTTCTAGAGATCCAATGAATTCAGGCCCTCTTCCTTTGTCTTGCCTAGTCAGAGTATTTCAACAAAAGTCCATAAATTTCCCTCAAATAATATCTGCCCATCAATTCCAGAGTTGTCAGGCTCCTACTTTTCTACGTTCCTTCACCCAATGTTCAGACGTTTATTCCTGAATCTAGATTAAATCCTGGAAGTGGAGTCAGGCCAGTCTGATGAAATAACAGTGAAATCAATCCGTCTTTAAATATCCAGGGAACACTTCCCAAAATATTCAATCAAAGTAGCTGGTGAGGTTTCGAACAATTCTCATGGATGACTTCTGACTGAATGAATGAGTCAAGGTGCAGTCAGGAGCCCTGTGCGCCTTGAATAGAGCCTATATGGTGATGACCTTGTGGATCCAGCTGCAGTGTGTATCCTCACATACTCACAGAACATTACAGGTTATCCCGCTGAGTTAATAAGGGCTCATGGTTCTCCTGCTGTGAAATCAGCAAGTGTTTGATGACTCTCTGGCAGATTGTTCCACACTGTCTGTACACTTTCCATAAGTTGTTTTACAATGTGAAGCACTTTAAACTTTTTGAAAAGTGCTCTGCAAATAAAGCCAATGGCAAACTGTCCTCGAATGACAGCATCAGTCATTTCAGCAAGGACTCTAAAACAACATATGTTTAAGTTCAAGTGACAGAGCCCTGCAGAGGCAGGAGTAATTATGCAAAGGAGGATGTAGGGTGCCATTGTTATGAGTGACGGAGTCCAGAGAGGGAGGAGGTCATTGTGGATGATGGGTCACTACAACATCTCACTTTTACACAGGAGAATACTGTTTTTTTTCCCATTTCGTTTTAATTGTGAACTTTCTCCGTCTTTTTGTCACTTGGGCTGTGCAGAAATGTACAATTTCTTATGTATCCCTTATCATACAAAATACTCTATATTTAAATGTACAATTCATTTGTAAGTTGACTGTTGTTGAGGTGTCATTGTGCTGTCACTACTTGTTTAGGAGTGTGTGATTTTAAATGATCATGACTGGTTCAACGATTTACTTTTCATCTTCAGGTGAGTGCAATGAATGAAATAAGCAAACAGCCATCAACAGTCCTTGACAGAGATGATGGTGATGATGATAAACGTTACTTCAGCTCAGGCACAGAATGGCAGACTGAAGCCGTCTATGCAATGAGCCTTGATTACATCTTCGAGAAGGCGCAGTAATTAAGGCTGGGAGAAATCACTCGGGTTTAATCTGCGCTGTACTATCAGCTTCCAGGTGTGCTAGGAGAGCATTTCAGGACAGATCACTGGCATAGAGAGGAATAAATAATTCAACAATACTTCAAATACTCAAGCACTGATATTTAACACATTTTAAGCTGTATCTATAGTGGCTATCTTCAATTTTTGAACCAATTCATCCCCAATATCTATTTGATTTATCATTTTCCTATTCAGCTTGTAAACCACTGTGTATACAGCTGACTTAAAGCGGCATTTCATGAATGAAAGGTGCGACACAAATGAACGGTTGTTCTGACGTACACTGGCCAGCCCTCGCCGGTGGAGACAGTGAAGAGCGTGAGGAAGGCCCAGAGAACGTTGTCGTAGTGGAACTCGTACTTCTTCCACTCTCTGGGCTGCGCTGCCACGTCGTCCCTGTCGTAGTCCAGAAAGTGACCCCTGAGAGAGAGACAGGAGGTGAGACAGAATCAGGTGAGAGGAGAATTTCAGTATAAAGTCATATGTTACCTAATGGCAGCCACCATGGCTGGAAATAGAGGTATGACAGTGGAGTCTCAACTGACAAAAGTCAGTTACGTTATGGATGATTTAAGACATTTTGAAAACATAGATTGATTAAGAAGACATTAATGAGGAGTGGTTTGGACGATGTACCTGCAGTCTTTCTCCAGACCCTTGGACTCGTCGGTGCAGTAGAAGAATTTGCCCTTGAAGAGCTGCACAGCGATAACAGCGAAGATGAACATGAAGAGGATGTAGACGATGAGGATGTTGAGAACGTTCTTCAGCGAGTTTACAACACAGTCGAACACCGCCTGGAATAGTTACACACACACATACACACACACACACACACACACACACACACACACACACACACACACACCCAATCACAGATCAGTTGAGATCATCAAGTATATTTACACATAGACGTTTTTAGGAGACTGTGTTGATGTACATCGGCTCCATTCCCAGGAAGCTAACCAGAACTGTGTCATTATCTTCTGTTTGTTCAAAGATGAACTGTTTATTTTGAATTACGGATGGATAACACTGGCCACACATGCCTATGTGAGCCTCACTGTATATCAGAGTTCTGCTATTTGGGCTGCATTCAAATTCATTTGAACTTGACTTTTTGAAAAAGAGACAGACCCCTTTTGAAAACGGGTGAAAACTGGACGATGTCAGCTTGTGCTGCGATCTCTACAGGAGATGAAGCGCTTTCACCATCTTGACATATATGCAATCTAACCAAATGAATATGCGGCTGCATGAACGATCGCCATCAAGCCTTTTGTCTCCAGAACGAGGACAGAGCACATTTCGCTCCTCCTCTACCAGCCTGTCCATCAAACCACTCTGCCCAAGAATCTCAGAAGAGTTGTGGACGAGCCGTCCGTCTGCCAGCTCTGATCTGTCTCAATCATCACACTTCTATTACTCCAATCACATCTTTCGCCTGTTGTCAGATCCATTTTTTTCGGATGATCAGCCGCCTTCACCAACCAGAGGGAAGCTGTCATTTCTGCATCAGAGGAAACAGTTGAGGTTCTTGCCTTGATGGGGGTCACAATCCAAAATTCTTCACTTTACACACTTCTCTAAAGCCACTACATAGACTTCAAACATTTGCAAGTATGGCACCCCTCAGTGGTTGCATCAAGAAGGTTTTTCACTGGTCTAACTTTTCTGTTAACCAGGAATGATGCCATCAGGATCACTTGAAGCATAATATAAAATAAATGTGAAAGTTTCTTTGCAAAAGAAATACCATCTTCAGTTGTGCTGATATGATCAGCTGAATGGGAACATGTGGACTTTCTGTGCTGAAGTTTCTTTTCACATTTCCTCTGACATTTCCTCATATTTTGCTCCTTGTCTGAGCACTGTTCAAGTAGACAGCTGTACTATCGAAGCAGTCTAGACTCATAGGATCAGAGGAATCATAGGGCTATTCACATAGCCACCTTTGAAAAGTTGCTCCTTCACAGACCTGGAGTCAGCTGGGAATCATAAAAGTTCGAATGAATTCTGGTGGTGGCCCAGATTCAAAAAAGTAATCTAAATGTTCAAAGATACTTGTCATATCAGTGTTGCAGTACGCTCTTCTTGTCTCCACGGTCTGTGTGTATGCTCAATATGTTCCACACACTCATCGCCAAAGTATGAGTTAACACAAAAGACAAAAAGCTAACTATGCAACAGACAAACAAGCTAATTATTTTGATGTCATGGTAGTGTGATAAATTTCACAACTGCATCTCAAAAACAGGATTTTTGACAGCATTTTGAATCTAATCCTCAAACTATTGAGCATCATGCATTTTGTCATTTGTCTCCTCTCTCGCTCAACGTTTTCCTTTTCCTCTTCCTCCTCTTCCTCTTTCTCATCCTTCCCTTCTTATTCTTTGCTGCTCAAAAGGCTTTCTCTGCACATTTCTCCATGGGTTCATGGGTTTAGCTTAGCTATTAGCCTTTATGCACAGTTTGCCCTGAGGGGCTTCCATAGTCCAGCAGTTTTACTTTGGTGTATTTTACAAACGTGTTGTAGTTTCTGTCACCCTGTGGCAGCTGTCTACTAAATGCTTACTGCAGTTTTAAGATAAGGCATATAATTTTTAGACCCGCACCAGGGTTCGTTTGGAAGCGAACCTCTCTGGCTGGGTCTCGGTCCGGCTGTTTGGTCCGCACCAGAGTTCGATGCTTTGTATTCACATCAGCCCAAAAGGTCCGCACCAGCAATTTTTTTGGTTTGGTTTGAAACAAACAAGACAGGTGTAAATACGCCTCTCTCTAAGTCTCTGCTCACTGGAACCATTCAACTATAAATCAAAGT